>NW_026526026.1:0-4057 GCF_010183535.1 Caenorhabditis remanei
TGTATCGTTTCGAAAACCAAATTGATATTGCGCGTTTCGAAGAACGCGTAGCCAACGCTCTCAATGATTCACCGATAACGATACAAACTCAACAACTACTAACTTATAGTGACCCAACTCTAAAATTGTACCGTTTTCGAATGAACCAAATTGAGTATTGGCGAACCAACGCTACTTGATGATTCACCGATCCCGATACAAACTCAACAACTACTAACTTATAGTGACCCAATTCTAAAATTGTACCGTTTTCGAATGAACCAAATTGAGTATTGGCGAACCAACGCTACTTGATGATTCACCGATCCCGATACAAACTCAACAACTACTAACTTATAGTGACCCAATTCTAAAATTGTACCGTTTTCGAATGAACCAAATTGAGTATTGGCGAACCAACGCTACTTGATGATTCACCGATCCCGATACAAACTCAACAACTACTAACTTATAGTGACCCAACTCTAAAATTGTACCGTTTTCGAATGAACCAAATTGAGTATTGGCGAACCAACGCTACTTGATGATTCACCGATCCCGATACAAACTCAACAACTATAACTTATAGTGACCCAATTCTAAAATTGTACCGTTTTCGAATGAACCAAATTGAGTATTGGCGAACCAACGCTACTTGATGATTCACCGATCCCGATACAAACTCAACAACTACTAACTTATAGTGACCCAACTCTAAAATTGTACCGTTTTCGAATGAACCAAATTGAGTATTGGCGAACCAACGCTACTTGATGATTCACCGATCCCGATACAAACTCAACAACTACTAACTTATAGTACCCAATTCTAAAATTGTACCGTTTTCGAATGAACCAAATTGAGTATTGGCGAACCAACGCTACTTGATGATTCACCGATCCCGATACAAACTCAACAACTAATAACTTATAGTGACCCAATTCTAAAATTGTACCGTTTTCGAATGAACCAAATTGAGTATTGGCGAACCAACGCTACTTGATGATTCACCGATCCCGATACAAACTCAACAACTATAACTTATAGTGACCCAATTCTAAAATTGTACCGTTTTCGAATGAACCAAATTGAGTATTGGCGAACCAACGCTACTTGATGATTCACCGATCCCGATACAAACTCAACAACTACTAACTTATAGTGACCCAACTCTAAAATTGTACCGTTTTCGAATGAACCAAATTGAGTATTGGCGAACCAACGCTACTTGATGATTCACCGATCCCGATACAAACTCAACAACTACTAACTTATAGTGACCCAACTCTAAAATTGTACCGTTTCGAATGAACCAAATTGAGTATTGGCGAACCAACGCTACTTGATGATTCACCGATCCCGATACAAACTCAACAACTATAACTTATAGTGACCCAATTCTAAAATTGTACCGTTTTCGAATGAACCAAATTGAGTATTGGCGAACCAACGCTACTTGATGATTCACCGATCCCGATACAAACTCAACAACTACTAACTTATAGTGACCCAACTCTAAAATTGTACCGTTTTCGAATGAACCAAATTGAGTATTGGCGAACCAACGCTACTTGATGATTCACCGATCCCGATACAAACTCAACAACTACTAACTTATAGTGACCCAACTCTAAAATGTACCGTTTCGAATGAACCAAATTGAGTATTGGCGAACCAACGCTACTGATGATTCACCGATCCCGATACAAACTCAACAACTACTACTTATAGTAACCCAACTCTAAAGATGTATCGTTTCCGGTAAAACCAAATTGAATATTGGCGCGTTTCGAAGAACGCGTAGCCAACGCTTCTCAATGATTCACCGAACGACACAAAGCCAACAACTACTAATTACAGTAACCCAACTCTAAAGATGTATCGTTTCCGGTAAAACCAAATTGAATATTGGGCGTTTCGAAGAACGCGTAGCCAACGCTTTCAATGATTCACCGATACGACACAAACTCAACAACTACTAACTTATAGTGACCCAACTCTAAAATTGTACCGTTTTCGAATGAACCAAATTGAGTATTGGCGAACAACGCTACTTGATGATTCACCGATCCCGATACAAACTCAACAACTACTAACTTATAGTGACCCAATTCTAAAATTGTACCGTTTTCGAATGAACCAAATTGAGTATTGGCGAACCAACGCTACTTGATGATTCACCGATCCCGATACAAACTCAACAACTACTAACTTATAGTGACCCAATTCTAAAATTGTACCGTTTTCGAATGAACCAAATTGAGTATTGGCGAACCAACGCTACTTGATGATTCACCGATCCCGATACAAACTCAACAACTACTAACTTATAGTGACCCAACTCTAAAATTGTACCGTTTTCGAATGAACCAAATTGAGTATTGGCGAACCAACGCTACTTGATGATTCACCGATCCCGATACAAACTCAACAACTAATAACTTATAGTGACCCAATTCTAAAATTGTACCGTTTTCGAATGAACCAAATTGAGTATTGGCGAACCAACGCTACTTGATGATTCACCGATCCCGATACAAACTCAACAACTACTAACTTATAGTGACCCAACTCTAAAATTGTACCGTTTTCGAATGAACCAAATTGAGTATTGGCGAACCAACGCTACTTGATGATTCACCGATCCCGATACAAACTCAACAAACTACTAACTTATAGTTACCCAACTCTAAAATTGTACCGTTTTCGAATGAACCAAATTGAGTATTGGCGAACCAACGCTACTTGATGATTCACCGATCCCGATACAAACTCAACAACTAAAACTTATAGTGACCCAATTCTAAAATTGTACCGTTTTCGAATGAACCAAATTGAGTATTGGCGAACCACGCTACTTGATGATTCACCGATCCCGATACAAACTCAACAACTAATAACTTATAGTGACCCAATTCTAAAATTGTACCGTTTTCGAATGAACCAAATTGAGTATTGGCGAACCAACGCTACTTGATGATTCACCGATCCCGATACAAACTCAACAACTACTAACTTATAGTGACCCAACTCTAAAATTGTACCGTTTTCGAATGAACCAAATTGAGTATTGGCGAACCAACGCTACTTGATGATTCACCGATCCCGATACAAACTCAACAACTACTAACTTATAGTGACCCAACTCTAAAATTGTACCGTTTTCGAATGAACCAAATTGAGTATTGGCGAACCAACGCTACTTGATGATTCACCGATCCCGATACAAACTCAACAAACTAATACTATAGTGACCCAATTCTAAAATTGTACCGTTTTCGAATGAACCAAATTGAGTATTGGCGAACCAACGCTACTTGAGATCACCGATCCCGATACAAACTCAACAACTACTAACTTATAGTGACCCAACTCTAAAATTGTACCGTTTTCGAATGAACCAAATTGAGTATTGGCGAACCAACGCTACTTGATGATTCACCGATCCCGATACAAACTCAACAACTACTAATATAGTGACCCAACTCTAAAATTGTACCGTTTTCGAATGAACCAAATTGAGTATTGGCGAACCAACGCTACTTGATGATTCACCGATCCCGATACAAACTCAACAACTAATAATTATAGTGACCAATTACTAAAATTGTACCGTTTTCGAATGAACCAAATTGAGTATTGGCGAACCAACGCTTGATGATTCACCGATCCCGATACAAACTCAACAACTACTAACTTATAGTGACCCAATTCTAAAATTGTACCGTTTCGAATGAACCAAATTGAGTATTGGCGAGCCAACGCTACTTGATGATTCACCGATCCCGATACAAACTCAACAACTACTACTTATAGTGACCCAATTCTAAAAATTGTACCGTTTTCGAATGAACCAAATTGAGTATTGGGCGAGCAACGCTACTTGATGATTCACCGATCCGATAAACTCAACAACTACTAACTTATAGTGACCCAATTCTAAAATTGTACCGTTTTCGAATGAACCAAATTGAGTATTGGCGAGCCAACGCTACTTGATGATTCACCGATCCCGATACAAACTCAACAACTACTACTTATAGTGACCCAATTCTAAATTGTACCGTTTTCGAATGAA
>NW_026526027.1:0-152793 GCF_010183535.1 Caenorhabditis remanei
TGAATCGCAAAATGCATGAATTGGGACCAACCAAAATTTGGAATTCATGCAATGGCTTCATAATTCCCCCTGGATCAGAATTGAGCATGTAAGTTTTCGTTTCCACACATTTCCAACCTCATTATCAATTTTCAGAGACGCAACACCACATTCCCACCACTTTGTCAACAAGTCGGCTTCAAAACCTCAACCACGACGCCGCCAAGTCTCAATCAAGCACTATTTTGAGGAAAAATACAAGATTCGCCCTAAATTACCCAAATTCCCCCCTTTGCGTGACCCATCGGGTTCCATGTTCCCCATTGAAACTGTTTGGTTCCGTTACCGTGTTTTCGAATAAAACTATGGCTCTATCCACCAGTCAGTTGGATTGTTTTCTTAGCACATGCAAAATTACACGACCACACTTTTTTGGAGTCTTTCCATGTGATCAACACCCAACAATTTTCCGCCCGACCCCATGCTCATTTATCTGGAATACAGCACCAAGTGATGATTCTGGAGAACATTGGGTAGCTCTCTGGGTTGACGACCGAAACTTTGGTTATTTTATGGATAGCAGTGGTGCAGACCCACAATCAGAGTTTCGGGAATTTTCACCAAAAACTGTGTCAAGTGGAAAAAAGTCTTTGACTCCCCCGTACAAGGACTCCTCTCGGACGTGTGTGGATTCTACTTCATATACTTCTTGATCAGGAAAGCGATTGAATGAAACAGTCCAACAAGAAGATCAGAGCCCCCTTTTCCAGAAATTTGGCGAATAATGATAGACTAAGAGCTAGTCGAGAAATGGGTCAAAAATCATTTGAAACGGTGCGAGTGTAGGGTATATAAACCGTTGGCCGCCTGAAACATTCACTCATTCACCATGTTTGACGAAACTCCACTCCCAACAGATCCACAATCTCCACCACATCTCCTGTAATGCCCTTCCCACCACAGGATCAGCGCACCACGGGATTTAAGCCATATCACAAATGATCCCACTTTTGGACGACAAGTTCCAGAATATGACTCTTGTGGGTACAATCAAAATTTACAAAGACGCACTCGGTAAGCATCATGTTGCTTCTGGGTGAACAGTCATCGCTTTCAATCATGAGCTGGCACAGAGGGAGGACACACGTTACACAAACAGTCCGCGAAAACGACTTCCAATCATTCATTCACCACTTTGCGAACCTGCAAAATGAATTCGTCCACAATTTCTTCCCTCCCCGTTATTCCAATTTTGCGTATGTCTTGGAAGAGCTCAATCGAGCTGGGTAAGCCTTTTCAAAGTTTTTGAAAATATTCATTATGCATCTTCAGATGACTTGAGAGGAAAGGCCGTATCGGTGTCCATTTGCCCAACTCCTGGGTGCCTGGATGGGGCAATATGAAACGCAGCAAGAATGCGTTTCACCGGACACAAGATGCATGCCCAATATGGCATCACGCTCAACGGAATAAGGTTGAATCGTCGGAGGTAAAATTAAAAATTTCAAATTTCTTGTATATAGATTATTTTTTCAGTCACGCTCATTACTCGACAGATTCAACGAAATATTTCCAAACGGCAGTTTCCAGGTAACTTATAGGGGAATTCAGACATTGGGGGATCATTTATGGGGTGAAATTAGAAATGAAACTTATAAATTTTCAGCCAGCCCCTATGCCAACAACACCACCTCCGGCCATGACACGAATTGGACAACAACCACAACAATCGGCGGCACCAATTGGACCAATGCAGGTAATTTATAGAGGGAAATTGACCATTGGGGCACCATTTATGGGGAAATTAGCCATTGGGACGTCATTTATAGGGTTAGACATTTTCTGTCAACTTATTTGTGAATTTTCAGACTTTGCCACCACCACCAACGATGGCTCCAACTGGGATGTTTCCACCTCCAACTGGGATGTTCCCACCGCCACCGCTGCCATTGGTTTGGACCTTCTTTATCCCACCACCGCCGCCCATGTTCCAAGCTCCATTCGTTCCACCACCACCAGCAACATTCCAAGCTCCCCAGAACACTATGCCGACTCCTCCAATGGCCCCATCAATGGATGCCGAACCAAAACAGGAACCAGAAGATTTTTAAATTTTCGCATAATTTTTTAATGGTCCCATGAATAAATTTGGTTATGTTGAAAAATGTTTTCTCCTTAATTTCAGATGTGGAGGGTTTAAGCCACGTTTCCTTGCAGATGTGGAGGGTTTAAGCCACGTTTCCTTGCAGATGTGGGGGGTTTAAGCCACGTTTCCTTGCAGATGTGGGGGGTTTAAGCCACGTTTCCTTGAAGGCGAGAGATTCCCTCAGAAACGAGAGAGAGTCGGGGCGCAATGATATCTTCTGAGAGACGCCGAGAACAGGGGAGCCGAGCCGAGAGACGATCTTCCCATGAGAGACACAAAGAAAACTTCGAGAAACTTCGAGGGAGCGGGCACCGGCCTCCATCTGGTATGAGAGACGCAGAGTTGCCTTCTCTCTCTCTCTCCACACCGGGCTCCCATCGAGGGGGTGCCAACGAGAGAGACGCGCCCGGTATGAGAGACGCAGAGACATTCCCCTCTTCTCCACACACCGGGCGACCCTCGAGGGGGCGAGGCGCCCTCGCGAGGGGGCGCGCGCGCTCGGTATATAAATATCATCTAACCCCTCAGTCTAGGTTACACAGTTGGCGCACCCGGTTGTGTGTCCAACCGGCAGTCGGTTCCCCTCCACCGGTTCGACACCCACCCGGGGCTCTAAATGAATTTCCAAAAAATCTGAAAATCTGAAAATCTGAAATTGCTGAAAACATCTGAAATTCTGAAAATCTGAAACTGCTGAAATTCTGAAATTGCTGAAATTCTGAAAATCTGAAAATTCTGAAAATTCTGAAAATTCTGAAAATCTGAAAATCTGAAAATTCTGAAAATCTGAAAATCTGAATATTCTGAAAATCTGAAAATCTGAGAATTCTGAAATCTGAAAATCTGAAAATTCTGAAAATCTGAAATTCCATACCTCATTAAGGACCTCATTAAGGATAGGCTTAGGCACCTCATTAAGGATAGGCTTAGCGATAGGCACCTCATTAAGGATAGGCTTGTGGGACAGTGTAGTTGGCCAGACTAGAGAATGGCCAGAGATCAAAGATCAAACTCAAAGATGGACATTTTCAACTGAAAATACCAAAATTGTATACCTTATGGCACGGTACTGTATCCATGACAGGCAACTCCAATGTGATAATGTCCCTTTTTTAAGCCTTTAACGTCTGTTACAAAAACTTCTGTAAATTCTTGGAAAACCATGGGTTTGTTAGATCTCTTTCGACTCCGCTATTATAGAAGTGTTGCTTCTCTGTTGTCCTCTTCCCGAAATACATCTTTTTCTTGCCTTCTCCCCCATTCTCTAAATCTTTCTCCGCGACAGTGCCAGATTTTCTACTTCCCAAAACCTCTCCTTGTCTCTTTCACAAACGTCAAAGAGACTCAACCAACTTTCAAACTAGCGAAGAAAAGTAAACCAACGGGCAATACCGAACATGAGTAATTTACGACGGGAAAAAACTCACAACGCAGTTTATATACTTCAGCGGCGCGCCAGAACTTTCATTTTTACTCTAAAACACGATCGCTACTTTATTTTTACCATCTTACAATTCTTCTAATTTTATTATATAAACATGTCTAGGTGGAGATGGACAACTTTTGACGTTGTTCTATATTTTCAAAAATTACAAAAAATTTATAAAAGTTCAAATTTTATTCAAAAAAATCTGAACGCTGATGAAAATCAGGAGACGGGAAAGGCCTGGAACGCCGGAGACGCATTTGCTATTTTGGATAGCCTAGGAATACTGTAGATATTGTTCTGGGATACTGCATTATTTGAATATTCAATTCTTATTGAGCCAACCAATTACCGGCTCAATTCCATGAAAGGGGGATTACATAATCTAATCCAGCCAGTCTCCAATCCCCTCCCCCTCTTTTTTGAATACCGGTGCTCTACTCGCCAGATGGGTACGTCTAGGCTAATCCCGATACCAATTACATAATCGTCCAGGTTTTTCCACCCATATATTCAAAAAATGAGCTATTTAGAAAATAATAAGCTTGGTGTAGGAAGAGTCTCCGCCCCTTATGAGAGTCCCGCCCATTGTTTTGGGTAGTATAAATACAGTGCTTCCCAGGAGACAGCTATCTTATGCTATTTCAGACTGAATGTGTATCGGTCAGATTTTGATTTTTTAGAATACTAATTGTTTTTCTAATTTTTCGGATCTTGAGAAGGTGAGTCGGGAATAAAGTGGATATCTTGCAGTGATACTGTAGATAGCATTCTAGAAATGCTGTAGGATACTGAAGCATTCAATTTTAAAGTTTCTGGATTTTTTGATTGTGGTTCAAAAGTATCAATAGAATAACATCAAGAACTGAGAATTGAGGAACTGGCTTGGTTTTGTGTCTCTCCGTATATCGGTCCGTTCCGATGTCCGCGCGACAGTCAACACTTTTGAAATTTGAATTTTAGGAATGCACTGCTGGATCTTTCGGGCCCAACATTTTCATTTAAATTTTAGGCGCCTCGAAACAGTAGTTGTAATTTTTCAAAGTTTGAATACTTCAAACTGGGTGTCCAGATCCAGAAGTGGAACCAAGCGTACAACCAACAGCTATGGTTTGTGTGTTTTTATCGAGTAAGGCACATATTCGTGATTTGAACGTTCTTAAAACAATGCCTTTTCCATCAATTTGGAAAGGAACTTCTTATTTGCTAGATTTTAGGTAGACTAACAAGTTCATTTTAAAAGTTCCGAGCGAAAAACTCCCACTTGTTCTGAAGCAACTATAATATTTATAAAGTACTAACCTCTTACTTATCTTTAGTTTGCACTGTAAACATTTGATTCAACATATATTTCTACTGTAAGATGTGAAAAACAACAATTGGTGGTTATCAAAATTTCTTTTACTGGTTTTTTCAGGAATAGATAAAGTGCATTGAGTCGGAATCTTTTCAAAATCACGTTCAATTTTCATAGACCGGTTCTTGACAGTATTGTTAATCATTAACTGTCTCATATCTGACACCTGCACTTTTTCGAGGACACACCACATGGATTGCTAGTAATATACTCACCTGGTCACCACCGTTTCTCCTGCTGGTGTTGCATTTTCATTTATTCCAGTAAATACTTATTCAGATACGCAAACCCTTTAAAAAAATGATACCAAAAATGATTTGGAAGTCTGGCCCGTCGGTAACACCCATCAATGCCCCAGCGAGTGAGTTTGTATCGTTTGCTTGTTCGTTCTGTCTGCATGTCGAAGTTTTCTTTTTATGACTTCACCCTTTTTCGCTTAAATGTCATCTATTTTCACCCACTTTCGCCAGAATTTTGCCCACTTTCGCCCAATTTCCCCCCATTTTCTCTCAAATTTTCGAAATTTCGAGAAAGTGCCGCCCCGGCCCGGCCCGGTCGGCCCGGATTTGAATTTTTAAACTTTTTTCACTAGAATTATTTTTTTCAACAATTTTTTTTCAACATTTTCAAAAAATACAGTGCTCCACATAATGATACGCCACCCTTCAAAATTTTGAAAATCTCAAAAATGAGAAATGATGAAATCTTGTCCATAACCGTATTGAAAACTCTTTATAAGTAACATTTATTAGTTTCATAACAAAAACAAACTCGATATAACAAATTGAGAAAATTCCAATTTTTCAATATTTTCGTTTTTTCCAATCCACAAAATGATACGCCACTTTTCATGTTTTGCATTACTTCTTGATTTTTCTTCGAATTCTTTAGATTAAAACTGTGTTTTCTGCTAGTTTATGGGTTTTCACACTGATTGGTCCCAGAAAATTGCCGGCCGATAATGAAAAATGCCAGATGGACACTCAAACTGCAGAAAACTCCTCATTCAGTCAAATTTCAAACGAAACAACCTGTTCGGGAGGTACACTCTGTCTATAGGTTGTGATTCCAGTAGATTATGGGGCGAAGAGTATTTTAGAAGGATATCCACGCTTTCGGACCGACACAAACGCAAAACCATGCAGTTTGCTCTGAATTTAAGATCCACATGCTCCTAAAATGAATGTCGAAATTAACTTTCCCGTGTCTGCAGACACTTTTTCTCGAGTTTTATTGAAAAAACTAAATTGAGCAACTCAGAGAAATGTAAAACGCATTGGATGTTACGGAGATTTATCGTGAAAACATCGAAACATTTGCCAAAACCCTACACAAAGATGATCAAGTGGAGGTGGTTACTGAAACTCAATTGACCTGTAAACCGGCTTATTCTTTTTGCAATCATTTTGGTAATCACGGCATTTAACGGTGTTCTCATAATTAAATGTGTTTTTTTGCCGCCAAAGATAATTTTAAAGCCGGTCTACAGGTCAATAAGGAGTTACAGTAACCACCTCCACTTGATCATCTTTGTGTAGGGGTTTGGCAAATGTTTCGAGGTTTTCACGATAAATCTACGTAACATCCGATGCGTCTACATTCCTCTGACTTGCACAATCTATTTTTTCGATAAAACTCGAAAAACAGTGTCTGCAGACACGGGAAAGTTAATTTCGACATTCATTTTAGGAGCATGTGGATCTTAAAATAGGAGCAAACTGCATGGTTCTGCGTTTGTGTCGGTCCGAAAGCGCGGATGTCCTTCCAAAATAATCTTCGCCCCAAAATCTACTGGAATCACAACCTATAGACAGAGTGTACCTCCCGAACAGGTTGTTTCGTTTGAAATTTGACTGAATGAGGAGTTTTGTGCAGTTAGAGTGTCCATCTGGCATTTTTCATTATCGGCCGGCAATTTTCTGGGACCCATCAGTGTGAAAAACAATAAACTAGCAGAAAACACAGTTTCAATCTGAAGAATTCGAAGAAAAATCAAGAAATAATGCAAAAAATGAAAAGTGGCGTATCATTTTGTGGATTGGAAAAAACGAAAACATTGAAAAATTGGAATTTTCTCAATTTGTTATATCAAGTTTGTTTTTGTCATGAAACTAATAAATGTTACTTATAAAGAGCTTTCAATACGGTTATGGACAATATTTCACCATTTCCCATTTTTGAGATTTTCAAAATTTTGAAGGTTGGCGTATCATTATGTGGAGCACTGTACGTTCAGTTTTAATCAAATAATTAGTGCAATGACAAAAATAACGAAAAAGAGGCTAGAGCGCAAAATTTTGCATTAACTTGTCATGAATGATGTTTTTGGTGCTGGAGCTTCAATATAAACGGGGGTCAATTTTTGACAACTGAACGTATAGGGATACGTGGAAAAGCTAAAATTTTTCTAAAAAACTGAAATAACTTCCGTAACTCAAAGGCTCGACTTATATTTGGACACGTATACAGACATAACTCGGAGTTAGAAGTACGCAGGTGGTAGTCCCTAGTTCCCCGATTGTCGAAAATAGGCATTTATCGTTACCTCATACTAACGATTTTTTCACACTTTCAACTACAGCTCAGCAGGTTATGTGTTTTGTCGATAGCTCAAAATAAAATTTTTAAAGTCAGTGTTATTGCCTATCGAATGAGCCTAAAACCATTACGGTAGCTTAAAAACTCAATAAGTTACGAGATCTCAAAGTGGAGACACTGAAATTTTCAAAATTTTCTAAAAAAGTTGTGTAACTCTCCGAAACCTCAGAGAGCGCCGCTATAATTTTGGATTTTTCTTAGTTACGCCAGACACTACTTGTGTACAAAATATGGGAAGATTCCAGGTGGGACACTCCGGGTCATTCCCATGTAAGAGACGAATTAGTCTAGGAGTATCCCTGCAGCGGAAGAGACAAGTCTCAACCCCCGACTTATAGGAAAAAAGAATAAAAAGAGGATAAAAGTGAACTAAGAAAAGAGTTTATCTAGAAGTATCCCTGCAGCGGAAGAGACAAGTCTCAACCCCCGACTTATAGGAAAAAAGAATAAAAAGAGGATAAAAGTGAACTAAGAAAAGAGTTTATCTAGAAGTATCCCTGCAGCGGAAGAGACAAGTCTCAACCCCCGACTTATAGGAAAAAAGAATGAAAAAAGGATAAAAGTGAACTAAGAGACGAATTAGTCTAGGAGTATCCCTGCAGCGGAAGAGACGAATCTCAACCCCCGACTTATAGGAAAAAAGAATGAAAAAAGGATAAAAGTGAACTAAGAAAAGAGTTTATCTAGAAGTATCCCTGCAGCGGAAGAGACAAGTCTGAACCCCCGACATATAGGAAAAAAGAATGAAAAAAGGATAAAAGTGAACTAAGAAAAGAGTTTATCTAGAAGTATCCCTGCAGCGGAAGAGACAAGTCTCAACCCCCGACATATAGGAAAAAAGAATGAAAAAAGGATAAAAGTGAACTAAGAAAAGAGTTTATCTAGAAGTATCCCTGCAGCGGAAGAGACAAGTCTCAACCCCCGACTTATAGGAAAAAAGAATAAAAAGAGGATAAAAGTGAACTAAGAAAAGAGTTTATCTAGAAGTATCCCTGCAGCGGAAGAGACAAGTCTCAACCCCCGACATATAGGAAAAAAGAATGAAAAAAGGATAAAAGTGAACTAAGAGACGAATTAGTCTAGGAGTATCCCTGCAGCGGAAGAGACGAATCTCAACCCCCGACTTATAGGAAAAAAGAATGAAAAAAGGATAAAAGTGAACTAAGAAAAGAGTTTATCTAGAAGTATCCCTGCAGCGGAAGAGACAAGTCTCAACCCCCGACATATAGGAAAAAAGAATGAAAAAAGGATAAAAGTGAACTAAGAAAAGAGTTTATCTAGAAGTATCCCTGCAGCGGAAGAGACAAGTCTCAACCCCCGACTTATAGGAAAAAAGAATAAAAAGAGGATAAAAGTGAACTAAGAAAAGAGTTTATCTAGAAGTATCCCTGCAGCGGAAGAGACAAGTCTCAACCCCCGACTTATAGGAAAAAAGAATAAAAAGAGAATAAAAGTGAACTAAGAAAAGAGTTTATCTAGAAGTATCCCTGCAGCGGAAGAGACAAGTCTCAACCGCCGACTTATAGGAAAAAAGAATGAAAAAAGGATAAAAGTGAACTAAGAAAAGAGTTTATCTAGAAGTATCCCTGCAGCGGAAGAGACAAGTCTCAACCCCCGACTTATAGGAAAAAAGAATAAAAAGAGGATAAAAGTGAACTAAGAGACGAATTAGTCTAGGAGTATCCCTGCAGCGGAAGAGACAAGTCTCAACCGCCGACTTATAGGAAAAAAGAATGAAAAAAGGATAAAAGTGAACTAAGAAAAGAGTTTATCTAGAAGTATCCCTGCAGCGGAAGAGACAAGTCTCAACCCCCGACATATAGGAAAAAAGAATGAAAGAAGGATAAAAGTGAACTAAGAAAAGAGTTTATCTAGAAGTATCCCTGCAGCGGAAGAGACAAGTCTCAACCCCCGACTTATAGGAAAAAAGAATAAAAAGAGGATAAAAGTGAACTAAGAGACGAATTAGTCTAGGAGTATCCAGAGAAGTATGGGAGCTTGTTAGGACACAAAGTGTAGTTTGATCTTTGATCTCTGGCCATTCTCTAGTCTGGCCAACTACACTGTCCCACAAGCCTATCCTTAATGAGGTGCCTATCGCTAAGCCTATCCTTAATGAGGTGCCTATCGCTAAGCCTATCCTTAATGAGGTGCCTAAGCCTATCCTTAATGAGGTCCTTAATGAGGTATGGAATTTCAGATTTTCAGAATTTTCAGATTTTCAGATTTTCAGAATTCTCAGATTTTCAGATTTTCAGAATATTCAGATTTTCAGATTTTCAGAATTTTCAGATTTTCAGATTTTCAGAATTTTCAGAATTTTCAGAATTTTCAGAATTTCAGCAATTTCAGCAATTTCAGAATTTCAGCAGTTTCAGATTTTCAGAATTTCAGATGTTTTCAGCAATTTCAGATTTTCAGATTTTCAGATTTTTTGGAAATTCATTTAGAGCCCCGGGTGGGTGTCGAACCGGTGGAGGGGAACCGACTGCCGGTTGGACACACAACCGGGTGCGCCAACTGTGTAACCTAGACTGAGGGGTTAGATGATATTTATATACCGAGCGCGCGCGCCCCCTCGCGAGGGCGCCTCGCCCCCTCGAGGGTCGCCCGGTGTGTGGAGAGAGGGGAATGTCTCTGCGTCTCTCATACCGGGCGCGTCTCTCTCGTTGGCACCCCCTCGATGGGAGCCCGGTGTGGAGAGAGAGAGAGAAGGCAACTCTGCGTCTCTCATACCAGATGGAGGCCGGTGCCCGCTCCCTCGAAGTTTCTCGAAGTTTTCTTTGTGTCTCTCATGGGAAGATCGTCTCTCGGCTCGGCTCCCCTGTTCTCGGCGTCTCTCAGAAGATATCATTGCGCCCCGACTCTCTCTCGTTTCTGAGGGAATCTCTCGCCTTCAAGGAAACGTGGCTTAAACCCTCCACATCTGCAAGGAAACGTGGCTTAAACCCTCCACATCTGAAATTAAGGAGAAAACATTTTTCAACATAACCAAATTTATTCATGGGACCATTAAAAAATTATGCGAAAATTTAAAAATCTTCTGGTTCCTGTTTTGGTTCGGCATCCATTGATGGGGCCATTGGAGGAGTCGGCATAGTGTTCTGGGGAGCTTGGAATGTTGCTGGTGGTGGTGGAACGAATGGAGCTTGGAACATGGGCGGCGGTGGTGGGATAAAGAAGGTCCAAACCAATGGCAGCGGTGGCGGTGGGAACATCCCAGTTGGAGGTGGAAACATCCCAGTTGGAGCCATCGTTGGTGGTGGTGGCAAAGTCTGAAAATTCACAAATAAGTTGACAGAAAATGTCTAACCCTATAAATGACGTCCCAATGGCTAATTTCCCCATAAATGGTGCCCCAATGGTCAATTTCCCTCTATAAATTACCTGCATTGGTCCAATTGGTGCCGCCGATTGTTGTGGTTGTTGTCCAATTCGTGTCATGGCCGGAGGTGGTGTTGTTGGCATAGGGGCTGGCTGAAAATTTATAAGTTTTCATTTCTAATTTCACCCCATAAATGATCCCCCAATGTCTGAATTCCCCTATAAGTTACCTGGAAACTGCCGTTTGGAAATATTTCGTTGAATCTGTCGAGTAATGAGCGTGACTGAAAAAATAATCTATATACAAGAAATTTGAAAATTTTTAATTTTACCTCCGACGATTCAACCTTATTCCGTTGAGCGTGATGCCATATTGGGCATGCATCTTGTGTCCGGTGAAACGCATTCTTGCTGCGTTTCATATTGCCCCATCCAAGGCACCCAGGAGTTGGGCAAATGGACACCGATACGGCCTTTCCTCTCAAGTCATCTGAAGATGCATAATGAATATTTTCAAAAACTTTGAAAAGGCTTACCCAGCTCGATTGAGCTCTTCCAAGACATACGCAAAATTGGAATAACGGGGAGGGAAGAAATTGTGGACGAATTCATTTTGCAGGTTCGCAAAGTGGTGAATGAATGATTGGAAGTCGTTTTCGCGGACTGTTTGTGTAACGTGTGTCCTCCCTCTGTGCCAGCTCATGATTGAAAGCGATGACTGTTCACCCAGAAGCAACATGATGCTTACCGAGTGCGTCTTTGTAAATTTTGATTGTACCCACAAGAGTCATATTCTGGAACTTGTCGTCCAAAAGTGGGATCATTTGTGGATATGGCTTAAATCCCGTGGTGCGCTGATCCTGTGGTGGGAAGGGCATTACAGGAGATGGTGGTGGAGATTGTGGATCTGTTGGGAGTGGAGTTTCGTCAAACATGGTGAATGAGTGAATGTTTCAGGCGGCCAACGGTTTATATACCCTACACTCGCACCGTTTCAAATGATTTTTGACCCATTTCTCGACTAGTCTATCATTATTCGCCAAATTTCTGGAAAAGGGGGCTCTGATCTTCTTGTTGGACTGTTTCATCGCTTTCCTGATCAAGAAGTATATGAAGTAGAATCCACACACGTCCGAGAGGAGTCCTTGTACGGGGGAGTCAAAGACTTTTTTCCACTTGACACAGTTTTTGGTGAAAAATTCCCGAAACTCTGATTGTGGGTCTGCACCACTGCTATCCATAAAATAACCAAAGTTTCGGTCGTCAACCCAGAGAGCTACCCAATGTTCTCCAGAATCATCACTTGGTGCTGTATTCCAGATAAATGAGCATGGTCGGCGGAAAATTGTTGGGTGTTGATCACATGGAAAGACTCCAAAAAAGTGTGGTCGTGTAATTTTGCATGTGCTAAGAAACAAATCTAACTGACTGGTGGATAGAGCCATAGTTTATTCAGAAAACACGGTAACGGAACCAAACAGTTTCAATGGGGAACATGGAACCCGATGGGTCACGCAAAAGGGGGGAATTTGGGTAATTTAGGCGAATCTTGTATTTTTCCTCAAAATAGTGCTTGATTGAGACTTGGCGGCGTCGTGGTTGAGGTTTTGAAGCCGACTTGTTGACAAAGTGGTGGGAATGTGGTGTTGCGTCTCTGAAAATTGATAATGAGGTTGGAATGTGTGGAAACGAAAACTTACAGGCTCAATTCTGATCCAGGGGGAATTATGAAGCCATTGCATGAATTCCAAATTTTGGTTGGTCCCAATTCATGCATTTTGCGATTCATCTCCCGAATTTGTTGTGCAGAAATTCTCTCGACACGACCCATCATCATCATATAGGTTGCCAGGTTGATGTCGACATACTGAAAATTGAAAGATAAATTTTGAAGACGTGTGTGCTTGGCTTACCCCTGGTTCTGGCGGTGTGTAGTCAGGTGGGAGAGTAATTGGGCGAGCAGTTCCTGGTAGCATGACTGGTGCTTGTGCACAAGTGCGCGACCACTTTTATACTAGTGCCTATGACTCATCATCACATTGCGGAAACCGTCGACCGTGATCATCCCATCAAATTGCGACAAAACAAGCGCGTTCAGGCCTCCCGTCGGTGTCTTCTCGTTGAACTTGATGAAAAGTTGAGTGCTTCCGCTCTGTAGGAGTTCCCATGAATTTGAATCATCAATCGCTGCAAGGTTGAAGACGTAGAATGCAAAGCCGCTTCGGAACATTTTGTAAGTGATTCGTGGACATGATTTGCTGGTCACACACCCAAGCTCTTCGTATAGTCTGGTGAATGCCTGAGCATAATTTTTGTTGTTAAAGTCGCACTGAATCGGCTGTGGAGGATAAACTGTTCCGGCAATGTCCAATTGGATTTGGGCCAAGTTGTGGTGGGCAAAATTGAAACAATTCTTTGAAAATTTTCCTTCCATTGCTTCAGGGGAAATCAGACCAACAATAACTCGGCGTGGTAAAATATCTTGGTAGAGCATGTTGAATGGGAGCTCCATTCGTCCTTCAGGAATCGAAATCACCTTTACCTTCGTGACTGTGAATGGATACCGAGCCGGTGTGGTTCTGAGATGATTTTCCAGGGCAATCGATGCTGAAGCGACAACCTCAATAGCTCTCATATGTAGTTTCAGGTCAGTGATGTACATTCTGGCTGGTCCATCTTCCTCAACGCATTCCAGACAGAAGGCATCCGTGTTTCAGTACAAAGTCAATTGAATGTTAATGTGTGGAACCAAGAGACGGTCAGTTTGGAATGGTTCCAAGAAGAGTGGTGTGCAAATGTCAAGACCGTCATCACCCGAAACTGTCCTTTTGGCCGGGTTCACAGTACTCAAATCTTCTTCATCGTTGATCCAGCGTGCAGCTCCAAGAAAGCCTTCCTTGGTTTTATCGTTTTCGCCTAAAAGTGTTTGAATGTACGCTTTGTAGGCGTAGTGTGACGAGTCGTAGACGGGGACGTTGTTATACGAGAGCTTGACTTGATTGAAGAATGTGGCCCCAATGAAATTGGAATGAGAAACGACTACCGGTTTTCCGTCAGTCTTCTTCTTGATACCAGCCAAATGAACTTTGAATGAAAGGTAAGTTTTGTTGAGTTGGAAGAAGTGGGCACTATCAAAAATGTTGAATGTGTAGGGACCTTTAGCGTCAATTGGGTTTGATGGGGGTAATGTCATCCATTTTCCCTTGTTGAATGCAACTTGACTGGGTGGTGTGTCGAAAAGGCAAATGTTCGCTGTAGCACACGGAGTGCTCTTGTTCATCAATTTTGCCATTTTCCAAAAATGTCACGTTTGCGAGATGAAGACTTGGCAATGGTACGTTTCTTGCGAGTGATCTTCCGTTTTTCAGATTTTTTGGGCTTCTTGGTGGTTCGTCGTCGTCGTCGTTTCACAACCTTCTTACGTTTGACTGTTCGTCGTTTACGGCGTCCACCTTTTTGACCAAGTTTGTCGATTGCTCGATTGACAAGTGAATTGTAGGAATTTGAAGCGTTCTTTGACAGCGACTGTTTGAACGAGTCACCAGCCGCCACGTCGTTTGCAACGCGAAGTGAGGAATCCATGACTTCGCGGCCAACTGAGACTCCCATCCGCTTTAGAAGAGGTACGGCCGAAATGAAGAGCTTTCCGAGTAATTGTGAAAACGGGCCATTTCCCCGCTGATAGATACTTCCGGCACGAAATCCACCAAAACCTGCTTGATTTGGGTCACACTCAAAGAAGGCAACCCAATCAACAGAGCGATCAGGATCAAAATCAACGTACATCGTAGGAGAGCGCTTTTGTAACCGATTGAGTGATCAGCCATCAAATGAAATTTTGACGGGTCGGAAGTGTAGCACTATGACTACTTTTCCAGAATTGAAAGGAATGAAATGGTCCCGGTCGTTCTTGATCTGGATTCCTATACGTGAGACGTCAGTTGGTCGAACTCTAACATAGAACCTCAAGGTTGGAAGAGACACGCAGAACAAAACATGTGTTACCGAACAAATTGGAAACCAACTTTTCAGAGTGTTGAAAATCTTGCATTTCAGTTCTCTAATATAACTGTGATTCAAGATAAATTCAATCTGGATTCTGAAGTTGTTCTCGCTATTAGTCACGGTCATTTTTAAATGCTAATGCTTTAAAAAACTCGGTCTACACATTCTGATTTGTATCATATGAAGAGAATTCTAAAGCATAGTTTCTTGGTTTTTTTTTGTGCTTCTATAATCATGAATTCCTTTATAAATGTATAAAAAGTAATCAGTCTTTGATTTTTTGGGTTCACTTCTTGAATCAACAACTAGAAAAAAGCTAATAAGGAAGGCATTTTGACAAAAGTGATGCGTTACCGGTTATATGTTTGTACGTCTTCCCAAATAGAAACAGTCACGCAAATACTTGGATTCAAATGAAACTACAAAGTCGCGTGATAGAAGATTGGATTGTCATGAGTTCATATGAGCATTTACGAGCTGCTCATAGGAACATTTCAATTATTTTTTGAAGCAAACATGATATCATTAAATAATCTGTTGCCACTCTCTTTCTGATAAAAATTGATGCAAATAAATGGTGCCTATCTGTTTATGTTAGTATCCATATCAGGTTTCCAAAACATTGCCTCCCACTTTTCTCGACTGTTCAAATATTTTCTAATTTCAACAGGTTTCACATTACTTTTTCATTTCTGTTCAGCAATAATACACCGAGAGGAGTTGTGCTCCAAACTCAAGGTCCGCGTGGTGTCCTATAAAATCATGGCAAACTAAATTACACCAGAAATCAATTATTGTTTGACATATTCACACCGTTAATTTGTGGAGATCATTTCAGAATCTTCTCGTTTATCCGAGGTTTGATCTTTTTGTCCACCAATCTCTATTTTGAGATTTTTCCCTATAATTCATTAAATTCATTTCGAGTAACAATCCCAATTATTGCACTTTTACTTCTTATTAATCTGATAGCGAAATCCAGAATTTTAGATTAAGCAACCGATCCCAGGGGGAAGGAGAGAGTGTATGGCGCTGAGATACCTTTTTCGCAGGACTAATTTCTTCTTCTATTTTAGTTTTTTGGCTTTTTCACAACTTCCTCTTCTTTTCTTCCTTTTTTCTATGTTTTCCGTTAACTAGTTTTACTGATGAAAGTTTATTGATTTCGTTCCTATCATCGGGTTCATCTTATGAACTGGGTCTCTGTGGTGTCTTTTTCCAGTCCGCAGCATTGTTACGTTTTCACGTTAATTCAAAGTGAACCTATGCAAACGCGCTTTGTTGAGACTTCGTTTTTGGTCATATTATTTGAAGCCTAAATCGCATTTTTAAATATTTTTTGTTCTTTCAAAGAATCGACCTTTCTTGATTATATTTCTCCTTAAAACAATTTCTTGGCAAAATTTATTATTTCGAACAAAAACATTTAGGTAAGCGATATTTCTCAAAAAGGCGCGTTTCCATATCGTGCGTTTTTTCGCATTCATCTGTCTTGAAAAACCGAAATAAACTGTTTTATAACTTTCGAAACCCCAGAGTTCAGTCGCACACATTCTTAACAAGTGGTTAGAAAGATTTTTGTCCATGCGTTCTCAGCGTTCCTTGTGTCTTTCCGTTTTGACAAATGAACTCAAATATTCTATTGAGTCAACATCGGATGATTCGGAAGACGAATTCTTGGTAAACGAAAAGATCAAATATAGAATGATAATTGGACATGAAGGGATTTCGATGTTGAAAAGTGTTATCTCCACCGACGTCAGCAACAATACATACCACTGTTTTAGGACGCTGGTTCACTTATGATATAGTAAGTGAAGAACAGATGTGGAGAGGACAGTCGGTAATCTTCAAACTGAACTTGAAACTGAAATAATCAGAGTTGAGTAAAAAAGGTGGGGTTCCTTGAATACAGAGGGAATTGTAACATCAAATAGAAAGAAAACAAGATCTAGATAAGTAGAAGCTGTAGCTGATGTATGAATCGAAATGTTTCACATCAGTTGGGACTTTTTGATTGCAGGAGAAAAGAAAAAGGGATTATTTGAAAATGGGTCTCATATCAGGTTTCCAATACATTGCGTTTTAATTTTTCTCGATAACGCTGGTCATCCCCCAAGAGTGTTCCTAAATCAAACACTGCAATTTCCCAATTAAAGCATCTGACTTTGTGATGGCCGGCCACAAACCGTCCCCATTTTATAGAATATTTGAGTTCATTTGTCAAAACGGAAAGACACAAGGAACGCTGAGAACGCATGGACAAAAATCTTTCTAACCACTTGTTAAGAATGTGTGCGACTGAACTCTGGGGTTTCGAAAGTTATAAAACAGTTTATTTCGGTTTTTCAAGACAGATGAATGCGAAAAACGCACGATATGGAAACGCGCCTTTTTGAGAAATATCGCTTACCTAAATGTTTTTGTTCGAAATAATAAATTTTGCCAAGAAATTGTTTTAAGGAGAAATATAATCAAGAAAGGTCGATTCTTTGAAAGAACAAAAAATATTTAAAAATGCGATTTAGGCTTCAAATAATATGACCAAAAACGAAGTCTCAACAAAGCGCGTTTGCATAGGTTCACTTTGAATTAACGTGAAAACGTAACAATGCTGCGGACTGGAAAAAGACACCACAGAGACCCAGTTCATAAGATGAACCCGATGATAGGAACGAAATCAATAAACTTTCATCAGTAAAACTAGTTAACGGAAAACATAGAAAAAAGGAAGAAAAGAAGAGGAAGTTGTGAAAAAGCCAAAAAACTAAAATAGAAGAAGAAATTAGTCCTGCGAAAAAGGTATCTCAGCGCCATACACTCTCTCCTTCCCCCTGGGAAAAACCGAAATAAACTGTTTTATAACTTTCGAAACCCCAGAGTTCAGTCGCACACATTCTTAACAAGTGGTTAGAAAGATTTTTGTCCATGCGTTCTCAGCGTTCCTTGTGTCTTTCCGTTTTGACAAATGAACTCAAATATTCTATAAAATGGGGACGGTTTGTGGCCGGCCATCACAAAGTCAGATGCTTTAATTGGGAAATTGCAGTGTTTGATTTAGGAACACTCTTGGGGGATGACCAGCGTTATCGAGAAAAATTAAAACGCAATGTATTGGAAACCTGATATGAGACCCATTTTCAAATAATCCCTTTTTCTTTTCTCCTGCAATCAAAAAGTCCCAACTGATGTGAAACATTTCGATTCATACATCAGCTACAGCTTCTACTTATCTAGATCTTGTTTTCTTTCTATTTGATGTTACAATTCCCTCTGTATTCAAGGAACCCCACCTTTTTTACTCAACTCTGATTATTTCAGTTTCAAGTTCAGTTTGAAGATTACCGACTGTCCCTCCACATCTGTTCTTCACTTACTATATCATAAGTGAACCAGCGTCCTAAAACAGTGGTATGTATTGTTGCTGACGTCGGTGGAGATAACACTTTTCAACATCGAAATCCCTTCATGTCCAATTATCATTCTATATTTGATCTTTTCGTTTACCAAGAATTCGTCTTCCGAATCATCCGATGTTGACTCAATAGAATATTTGAGTTCATTTGTCAAAACGGAAAGACACAAGGAACGCTGAGAACGCATGGACAAAAATCTTTCTAACCACTTGTTAAGAATGTGTGCGACTGAACTCTGGGGTTTCGAAAGTTATAAAACAGTTTATTTCGGTTTTTCAAGACAGATGAATGCGAAAAACGCACGATATGGAAACGCGCCTTTTTGAGAAATATCGCTTACCTAAATGTTTTTGTTCGAAATAATAAATTTTGCCAAGAAATTGTTTTAAGGAGAAATATAATCAAGAAAGGTCGATTCTTTGAAAGAACAAAAAATATTTAAAAATGCGATTTAGGCTTCAAATAATATGACCAAAAACGAAGTCTCAACAAAGCGCGTTTGCATAGGTTCACTTTGAATTAACGTGAAAACGTAACAATGCTGCGGACTGGAAAAAGACACCACAGAGACCCAGTTCATAAGATGAACCCGATGATAGGAACGAAATCAATAAACTTTCATCAGTAAAACTAGTTAACGGAAAACATAGAAAAAAGGAAGAAAAGAAGAGGAAGTTGTGAAAAAGCCAAAAAACTAAAATAGAAGAAGAAATTAGTCCTGCGAAAAAGGTATCTCAGCGCCATACACTCTCTCCTTCCCCCTGGGATCGGTTGCTTAATCTAAAATTCTGGATTTCGCTATCAGATTAATAAGAAGTAAAAGTGCAATAATTGGGATTGTTACTCGAAATGAATTTAATGAATTATAGGGAAAAATCTCAAAATAGAGATTGGTGGACAAAAAGATCAAACCTCGGATAAACGAGAAGATTCTGAAATGATCTCCACAAATTAACGGTGTGAATATGTCAAACAATAATTGATTTCTGGTGTAATTTAGTTTGCCATGATTTTATAGGACACCACGCGGACCTTGAGTTTGGAGCACAACTCCTCTCGGTGTATTATTGCTGAACAGAAATGAAAAAGTAATGTGAAACCTGTTGAAATTAGAAAATATTTGAACAGTCGAGAAAAGTGGGAGGCAATGTTTTGGAAACCTGATATGGATACTAACATAAACAGATAGGCACCATTTATTTGCATCAATTTTTATCAGAAAGAGAGTGGCAACAGATTATTTAATGATATCATGTTTGCTTCAAAAAATAATTGAAATGTTCCTATGAGCAGCTCGTAAATGCTCATATGAACTCATGACAATCCAATCTTCTATCACGCGACTTTGTAGTTTCATTTGAATCCAAGTATTTGCGTGACTGTTTCTATTTGGGAAGACGTACAAACATATAACCGGTAACGCATCACTTTTGTCAAAATGCCTTCCTTATTAGCTTTTTTCTAGTTGTTGATTCAAGAAGTGAACCCAAAAAATCAAAGACTGATTACTTTTTATACATTTATAAAGGAATTCATGATTATAGAAGCACAAAAAAAACCAAGAAACTATGCTTTAGAATTCTCTTCATATGATACAAATCAGAATGTGTAGACCGAGTTTTTTAAAGCATTAGCATTTAAAAATGACCGTGACTAATAGCGAGAACAACTATAAAACCGATATTGAAAACACCTGAGACTGACGCAGTATTCATTATGGGCATGGGAATCTCTCTTCCAGCCAAACGCCAAGTTTCATAACTCCTCCTTCACCAATTTTCAAAAATCATAGTTTCATACTAATAGTATCGTTTGTCTTCAGAATCCAGATTGAATTTATCTTGAATCACAGTTATATTAGAGAACTGAAATGCAAGATTTTCAACACTCTGAAAAGTTGGTTTCCAATTTGTTCGGTAACACATGTTTTGTTCTGCGTGTCTCTTCCAACCTTGAGGTTCTCTACCAAAAGCAGGTCTACTTCAAATTCATGTTTGCGGACTGAAGAGAGCTATCTCTAACGTAGCCTTCTTGTCACCTGATAATGACCAGTATGCCTGCTTTCTGTCTCACAGAGAAGATGACAAAGACGAAAGGACGTAAGATGATAATTAAGGGATTTCACTGATCACATACCACATTCTTTTTCCTTTTATAAAGTACGAACTGAAAATAACATAATTATATTTATGATTAGGAGTATTCTGTGTAACAGTTCTGATAAGGGACCAATTTGAATTAAAACTCTTGGATAATCGCTGAAAATGCTGATCTAAATGTTGAAAATCCAAAATGTATTAGGTTGATGCATAAGTTTCTTTCTTTTTTTGGGTAGTTTTTGGTATGAGATTTCTAGAAGACTGAAAGTACACATAATAAGAAACATTGTTGGTTAGTACCTATAACTCATTGTGATTATACCTGTGACTTGACGTCCACCGCCTGCTTAATCTCAGCCGGAGGCACGTAAAAACACTTGAGTAACCCTTTTTTGCTACCACTTTTCGTCTCCATTTTTTTCCTAGAAAATGCTGATAAGAATGGGTGAGCTATTCAGAATTAAAACAAGCAAAAAAAGTAATTTATAAAAAGCAAATAAAGGCATTCCAACTAAGCAACGATAGTTCAGTGCGGGTCCCTGATGAAAGGTTAGGATCAGCAATTTAGGTGTGTGCGAGTATTTTCGATAATTCTTTAACTGTAGAGAGGGAAATTGGTGGAAATGTTGGTTATTGAGTAAAGTAGGCATTGATGTTTTTAAATTTACTTTGTTTCCAATATTCACATCATTTGTCCGTTTTTCGCAGGAAGCCCGAAGTCAACATCATCAAAATCACTTGATTTTTGAGTTTGATGAGGCCTACTGCTCCTACCTCTAAAGCAATCCACTAGATATTTTGCACATTTTTAGATCAATGTGTGTACTATTGATTACTTACAATAAAATAATTCAGACTTATTTGTGAGCGTTCAGAAGAGACCTAGACTCCACTCAGGTCTAGTACACAAAATTTCTCAAAAGCGCAAAAATCATAAAAAATTTATCAGCCAAGTTTTATCACTTAATTTGATGGCTTTGTCATAAACTTTTTCAAGACATAATTTACTCATGTTATCCTCTAACTTTTACAAATAGTTTGGTACAAATGTTCTCTCAAATATTTCTGTAATCTGTTTGAACCCAGCTGAACCATGTTTTCTCGTTGCTGTCGATCGTCTTATCACAACTTTTTTGTTTTCAACATTCCGATTGAAAACTAAAATGAAATAGCAAGATCAAATCTTGTTCTATAAATTGCGTTTAATTTCTTATGAAGATCTTATTATTTCGATACCAATGCGACAAAAATCAAAAAACTTTCCAAAACAGGCATTTGGTTGGCGATCAAAAAAGCCATCGTTTTCACGAGCGGACTGTCTAGGCACCAACGTAAAACATTATATGTTAGCCACTAAAAGGGTCATAAAAATGCAATAAAGTTTGGGTTGAAAAACAACCTCATCGCTTAGAGACCGGGGACCAAAGTCACACCTTCAAAAAAGAAAGAAACTTATGCATCAACCTAATATATGATTGAATAAATAATTTAGGCTACTTTTTTTTAAAAATCAGTCATAAAACTGTTTATTTGACTGAGAAATCACAACTGTTATGTATTCAGCTATATTTTGTCTGTTGGCAACTTTTTGATATCTTCTTTTAGAAAAAAGATGTACCGGGTTGAGTAGATTTCTCTGGAAAAACCTCTATTAAAAGTTCTACGGCATTCTTGTGATTAGATAATCACAGTAATTTAAAACAGGTATTATCGGCAAATTGCTAGCAAAACTGAAGAAAACAGTTTTGCTTAAATTATTCAAAAATGCAATTGTTGTCGGATGTATTCTCGGAAGCCTGATGCCAACAAATTTTAATTTTTTCCATATTCCCAGTCATTAAATTTCGTGGAACACTTTTTTTAAATGGAAACCCAGAAAAAATAGTTTTTGCATTTTTGCTACCTAGTGAATAGGTCCATTAGAATCAAACAAAACTACAAAATCGCGTGATAGAATATTGGATTATCATGAGGTGATATGAGCATTTACTAACTGCTTAGAAAGAAATTTTAAATACTTTTTGAAGCAAACGTGATATCATGAAATAATATGTAACCATTCTCTTTCTGAAAAAAATTGATACGAAAAAAATGGAATTCATCTTTTTATATTAGTATCCGTATCAAGTTTCCAAAAAAATGCCTCTATCGAGGTCTTTGTAAAAACCGCGATATCAAAAAAGAAAGAGCCTAAATTTGTTTCTTTCTTGCTTATTATTTTGTAAATATTCCTCTTGTACATATTTTTCTCACATTACCATTTCCCCTATTTCTTCCAGCATTTTATTGTTTCGATGACTCAGGCTCCTCGTGGTCTAAGCGACCAACCACCATTCCGTTCACTTGTTTCCAAATTCCCTCCCCTGACTTTTCTGAGTCTCGCCCTTTTTCCCACTATCTCCCTTGCTCCCCTTCTACAGTTTTACTGGTATAAAACCCCGTTCCTTTCCTTTCAATCAGTTTTTCTCCTCGCCACCAATATTTTGTCTTTTCCCTCTATTTCTCTCTTTTTTTCCCATGTGACCCATCATTTCTTTCCGTTAATTTTTTCCCCATAAATCCTTTCTTTGACAGCCTTAGCTCCCAATTCTAGCTCTGTGGTCTTCTAATTAACACATGGTAAACCTAATTTATACCGCAAATCATACTTGTGAAAACTTTCTCGCCTGTAATCACTTAGGTAACGCGTCACCTGTTTTGAAACCATTCTTTACTTTCATAAAAACATACATACCACTTATTCGTGGTTATTATATCAGATTCTTCTCGTTCATCCGTTGTTTGATCGTTTTGTTCACCAAACTTTATTCCAAGATTTATCCCCTTTTACTTAATCAAATTTGAGTAGCATAATTATTGTGTTTTTATTTCCATTCATGTGATAGCAACATGCAAATCTTTGGATTAGGCAACTAATTGTAAATAGAAGGAGAGAGTGTATGTCGTTGAGAGCCCTATTTCGTAGGACTAATTTCTCCTCCCCTTTTTCGATTTTTCGGCTCTTTCACCTTTATTTTTTCTTTCCTTTTAATTTTTATATTTTCAATCTTCGATCTAATTGGAGAGAATTTTCGTCCGACTGATCTTGTTATTCTTGCTGCTATTGATAACTTTCATGAAGTAACTATCATATGTCTGTCCTCATGGTTGCTTGTATCGTTTTCAATCTGAGTCGAAAAAAATTGACATTTTCAAAGACGCTAAATATTCCTACACCTATTTGACAGCTGGTCGCAGAATTTTTTATCCCGGGTGCATACTGTTTTTCTGTCTTCCATGCTTTTCTCCTTCTGATTTTGCTTCTTCATCATACCATATCCTCTACTCATCAATTGTCCTCTACAATATTGTACCTGTGAGTTATTTTCCACTAAATAGTCTGGAATAACTTTTTTAATCACATTTGTTGAAAAGTTCAGATGTCTTTTTTCATCAGAGACGTTCTCAATCAAACGTATCCAATTTTTTGACTTTTCACCAGAAAACATCTCTTGATTGTTAAATAGGAATATCCTATTCAAAATTCATTAAAGAAATTTTGAAATCATAACAAACCAATCTACTGTCACGCAAACTCTTCATTTTTTGAGTACTTTTTTTTTGAATAATTAGGTATTTGATACTAATATGATTCATCACATAAAAAACTGAGCTATTTATCGCATTTTAATACTATTTCGTACGGCATTCTTTTCTCAGTGTCTCTCCGTTGAATTCGGTGTTTTTGGAAACAATAACATCATCATAATGGTAAGATAGTGTTCCTTGTTTAACATTTTTGTTCCTTTTTTCGAGTCGCATGCTTCTTTCTTACGAAAGCTGAGAAAATCAAAAAGTACAAACAGACAAGGGGAGGAGGTGAGACTGGAGCATGTCTAGACATATGTTGGCCTTCAGACATCAAGGTCGATGTAAGAACGGATCAGATGTAGCCTGATTAAAAAATTGTTAGTGCATTAGATAACAACTGACACCGATTGCTGACATCAAGTTTTTGTTTTTCTTACTGTGTTCTTACAGTAGCGAGCATAAGTGAGCACCCCTTCATAATTTTATGTGTAACTCTGCTCAATCGTGTCCGTTTTGCAAAAACTTTTTTTTGAAAGGTAGCCAAAGTATTCATCAATAGGAATATATGTTTTTTTTTTAAATTTCCGTCACTGATTGTTTTGATAATCGATAATTCCTGATCTTGATTTGAAAATCCGAAAAAAACTTTTTATTTTTCTCTTGGAGTTATTGAGTTTTTTGTTTCAAAATGTTGGAAATAATCAAAATAAACAAAAAATCATTTAAAATCGGTTTCTTAAACTCTGACCATCGTGCCAGAGCTCTAGAAGTCAAAAGTAGTGGTCACGGGAAAATCTTCATAACTCATCAAAAAATGCTCCAAATGTGTCGAAACATGTATCAAAAGACGTGTCTTGAGTTTTTCTACAAACCATCATTAAAAAGTTTTAATTTTGGAAAAATTAATTTTTCTAATTTTTTCACTCAAAAATGATTTTATTCTTATTTTCTCTCCACTTCCCGATATTTTCTGACTATAAAACGATCAAATAATACAGATATGTGTTTTATTATGTGTGATAAAGCACTTTGTATCCAGTTTTTAAAAAGTGTGCTCTTTTTTTCAAGATTATGTGTACCGGCTCAATGTCTTTCTACTTTGTTCATTGTTTCTCAAAAACAAAAGATATTATATATGAGAACAAGTAGGTTCAAGATATACGAAGCGACGGGAAACCATATTTTTTAATCAGTTTTTTAGTTAGCTATTGATAGGTATGTAAAAAAGTGGAATGACGCAGTATCGCGTAACTTGAAAAAAAAGAAAGAGATTCCTACCGTATTCCTCTCATTATTGTCAAATAACAGGTTTCTTTTAAGCAATTCCATTCATTCCTGATACTTTCTTATGTGTCAACATTTAACTGTTCTTTTTTTCATACATCAACCTCTACTTTGATTTTACTCTACCAAAAAAATGGAGTAGCAATTTGACAACTGTTGAATTTTTTCAATCATAAGATTGGTATGTCAAAACTAAAATGTTTCTTTCTAAACCTGCTTATCGTCGTCTAGTCTTCTAACTAATTTTAAATAGCATCCATTGCTACAAATGTAGTATTGAAAAAATCTAGTGACGAATGAATGCTGTAAACAATACAACATGGTATTTGATACTATTTTTGATGAGTGGACTTGGCTGAAAATCCTCAAATCTTCCAATTGTGAAATTTGAAAGGATTCCTCATCTTCCTTCTGTTTTTCTCTTTCTTTTTTTTATCTATTCTCTGTTTACTGTTTATTTTTATGAAAATTCTCCAGGCAGAATGCATTCAGTGTGTCAGCTCAAAATAAGTTATTCTCCATTTTTCTTCTATTTATAGGTTTTCGAAGTGGCCGCTTTTATCAATATATTCAAAAATTGCCAGTATTTTCCTTTTTGGGTCCTATTGCTGAATATTTTTATTCTATCTTATTTTTCTTGTTTCCTCAATACAATCATAACAGTACTGATAATTACAGGTAATTGTCACACAAACAAGAGGTTCTCACCACCCTCATATTATTATCATCTGCATCTCACTTGAAAGATAGTCATGATGGTGAGTAATCCTTCCAAGAGCACAAAATAACTGTTTTCTTTTCAGAACCAATTGAATTCAAACGATTTGGGAAAGAATGGAGCAAATGATGTTCGGATCGAGAACGGTGAGCAAATTCGTTAATTTTTAAAACACTACCACATGGTTTTTATCGAGTTATTGATTGCTTATCTTTCTGATTATATTGTAATTCACTCTTGGATTCCAGACAACAATGTTTCTACCAACGGAGTTCCTGTGGTATTCAACCAACAAGCTGCATCAACTGCTCAAAGCACACCGGCTGCTCTTGGAGTCCATCAACTTTTTCCGCCACAAGATCTGACCAACAATGGTGTTGCAGTGGTTCCAGGACCAAGCGTTCATGCCTTTCCAGCTACTGGGTGGGTCACTGTAACTTTAGACAATTTGAGATTTGAAAATTTTGAAAGTTTGGGATGAAAATCATAAAATAATTGTTTAGGTCAGCATCAAAAAAGGCGAGAGGAAGAAAGCAAAAAAGAAGCAAGAAAGGAAAATCTGCAAAGCGTACTACCCAACCGCCGCCAAAAAATCTAACAAAAACGCCAGTCAGAGTAAGTTATCATAAACCCCTCGTTGTTAAATTTGACATGGAATGTATTTTGACTGCCCCCCCCCCTAAAGTACCGATTTTTTTGCTCATTCGATGAGTTTTCCCAAGACAAAATAACTCATAAAGGGTTTTCCTGTGACGTGACCTCGTTTTTGAAAAATTGAGATTTTTCGAAAATGCGATTTTTTCGAAAAAAAAAGTTTATCAATTTTTTTCATTTTTTTCCTGATTTGTTCAGAAAAAGGGTTTTGCGGATAATTGTAGCAAATTTTATGTAGTTTTTGGCAAAAATACGAAACATATGAAAAAACAATTTTTTGGTCCTGAAATAGGTAAAAATGTAACACCCTCCAAAAAAAAATTTTTTTTTTGAGAATACCGGGGGTTTTGAGTGTTTGGTAAAAACGTACAACTTATCTGGATCATTTTGGCATATAGCAGTATAGCAACTCCCGATCGAAAATTGAGGAAAAAATAGGTCTGAAAATTTTCATTTTTCGAAAAAAAGTGACTTGTCGGAAATGAGTTCTAATTTCTGAAATTGACTAAGCTCCAAATAAAATTTTACCGGAACTAAAAACTAGTTTTTTAGCTACAAAAAAGCTAAAAAACTATCAATTCTGTTTATTTTCGAAAAAAAAATTTTTTCAAGTTTCGGAAAAAATTTCATGTGGTCCCCCCTTATCAAAAATCAAAAAAAAAATATTTTTCTAAAAACAGCCCGAATATGATTTTTGAAAATTAAAAATTATTTTTAAGTTGCTCTGTGTTTTTAAGCCTTTTTCCTTCAGTTTCAGAGGAGTTATGAGCAGTTGAACTTTCTCCACGTGAGAAAACTTGCAATATTTGAACGAATGTTATGACAACAGAAGTTAACAAGGATGTAGTTTTTTGTTCGAAAATAGTGGAAAGTAATTTGGAAATTACTGTTCCGGTAAAATTTTATTTGGAGCTTAGTCAATTTCAGAAATTAGAACTCATTTCCGACAAGTCACTTTTTTTCGAAAAATGAAAATTTTCAGACCTATTTTTTCCTCAATTTTCGATCGGGAGTTGCTATACTGCTATATGCCAAAATGATCCAGATAAGTTGTACTTTTTTACCAAACATTCAAAACCCCCGGTATTCTCAAAAAAAAAAATTTTTTTTTGGAGGGTGTCACATTTTTACCTATTTCAGGACCAAAAAATTGTTTTTTCATATGTTTCGTATTTTTGCCAAAAACTACATCAAATTTGCTACAATCATTCGCAAAACCCTTTTTCTGAACAAATCAGGAAAAAAATGAAAAAAATTGATAAACTTTTTTTTTCGAAAAAATCGCATTTTCGAAAAATCTCAATTTTTCAAAAACGAGGTCACGTCACAGGAAAACCCTTTATGAGTTATTTTGTCGTGGAAAAACTCATCGATTGAGCAAAAAAATCGGTACTTTAGGGGGGGCAGTCAAAATACATTCCATGTGAGCCAGATTATCATTTACAAATTATTGAAAATCTGAGTTCTGAAATCTTAGGAAAAGACTAAATTCTCCTGATATTTGAAGCAATTACTACACGTTGCAAAATGTTTTTTCTCAATTTGCTCAATCATTTCAAATATTCACAAAATTAAACATCCCACAGTACTGAAAAACATTGGCATTTTCCGGTGTTTCGGATAAATAGTGATTAACACAGAACATGATGTAATTTTCAATCATATCTGCTCAATTCGATACGTGGTTTCAAAATTGATTTAAAAATCTTTTCTCCTTGCTTTTTATCATAGCATTATGGGTCAAAAATTTGGTGCGAGGGTGTGTGTGTAATGAAAAAATCGTTCCATGTTTTCTGAACAGTAAGCCCCAACCCTTTGGAATGCGCATAATCATATACAACAAATATCAAGTTGAAATGTTTATATACAAAACAATTCAATAAACTCTAACCCAATTATGTATTCCCAAAAAGTTTATTAACTTCTTTTTCATTTCCAGCATCGAAAAACCGAAGCGGAGAGACTCAAAGACGGCTTGGACGAGGAATGGTTCAATAGAAGTGGGACACGAAGCAGTTATGCGAACCGACGACAGTCAGGCGGTGTGGGAAACTCGGACGGTCTGGTGTCTGCTCGCAACCGTTTGCGTTCACAACCGGTCACAACAGCCAGTCATCGTGCAACCACAACTCCAAACAATACTCCTCCAGCAATTCCCGTAAGTCATATTCCACTGGTTCCTGTCGTGAATGCAATTTCTGCTGCTTCCAACCAAGCTGCTTTCGACCCAGTTGCTTCCAACCAAACTTCTTTCGACCCATCTGCTCCACCATCACCTCCTATTCCGGTGGTGTGTCGTCAGGAATCTTTGCCGCCAAAGCGCGATGAATATGATGCTCCTCTCATGGATCAATCGGAATTGCCTCAACGTGGAGTTGCAAAGTTGGAAAACAATGAATTTTCCTCAACTCGCTTCACACTTCCCGAAGTAAGAGCCCCGACTATGGAAGATGCAAGTGTTCTCCTGGAACAAGTTACGGATCCTCAACTTCTCTTCATGGTTCTGGCCCTCGTTCCCCTTTTCAAATGCTTGAAACCATATAGGGATGCAAGCCAAGGTTTGGATCTCATCTTCGACAATTTTGGTTATTTTGAAGTCCTTCAAAACGCCTTCAATTCCAAGGCCGTTTTCGCTTTAAGAAATTTTTATAAAGAATGGGCGGCGAACAAGTTCGTGCCACCAGCAATGAATGGAGGTTGGACGCTTGGATGCTCTATGAGGGATGTGTTGGCTCTCTTCAAGCTCGTCGCGAATCCGAATTTATCCGAAGTCTTTTACAAGCTGGGATGCTCGCCGAGAAAAGGAACTGATGGTGTTTGTCGTCCAATTCTGGACGACATAATAGATTATGTCCCACGAAGAACAGCTCCGTTCACGATGGAAACTGTTCTTCTGATCAAAAGTACAGCTTTGTTGTTACTCGATATTCAACCCACGCTCGAGAGATTCGCGATGCTCGAAATTGGAAAACCGATTCCAGTGGGACCAGAAGCATCGAAATTTAATTGGAATCTTGCAAACGATATTGTAAAAATTCAGAAAGAAGGATGGTGCGTATCATTGTTCCCAAGTGCAGGTGAAGAGGAAGGAGAAGTTGTGGAACAGGTTGGTGGAAAGAATAACTATTACTAAGTTTGATGCGGGGTTGAATTTTTCATCAGAAAACATCACCAGAACAAAGGTTAATTTTCAGAAATTCCAAACGATGGAAATGAAGAAGGAAATGAAATAGATATCTCACGCCCGTCTTCGTTCATCTCTTGCCCGTCTTCGTTCAGCATTTCGCCCGTCTTCACTTCTTGTCCGTCTTCGCTTTACTCAAATCTTGAAATCTTTCATGTCTAATAATTCTGACATTTACTCTTTTCTATTCAAAACATGTTTTCCCTATTTTTCTGTCCATCTGTTATCTTACTCACCATGTTTTTTTATTATCTACTGTCTTGCCCCGTTTTTAGTTCTCTCTAAACTACTTGAATCAACGCTCAGAATTTACTCTTCGAAAACTCTCTAACGATGTAATATCCCCTTTACGTCTTATACGGAACTTCTCTTAGTGTACTCCATAAAACACCGTAGACTCAAAGCTCAATTACTCCTCGTCTATAAACGTATTGCTGGCGCAACTGATTTTTCCAACCAAGAAGACCCATGTTCCTCAGTTATCTCTCCCCCTTTCTCGATAACATTTACCTTCATTCTCTCTATTTGGAATGCCATTGTTGCCAATGTTGATATTTTCCTTTCCCTCTCCCAATTTCCAACTCTACCTGACTTCGCCTGTTTTCCATTTATTACTTCTTTCTTCTCATTTTGTCAATCGTTGTTCTTATTAGCTTTTGTCCCGGTATTTGATTACTTCTTAGCTATTATGACTGTTTCAATTCTATCCTGCGTTTATCTTTCCTACTTTTCCTTGCTTTTTATTTTTGGCCTTCCTTATTTTGCTTTCGAAATTGTCTGGTCAGAGACCTTTTCAAGTCTTTTGTATCTCTTTGCGTGTTTTTTCGCGGCAATAAATCAAATAAAGTTATTCATAATCTTAACAACGACTTCTCTATCATTAAATCAATCATATCACTATTTTTCTGTTGTTTTCGGTTGTATTTATTATGTTTTATGTTATTCGTTTTTTTTACTCGAGTATGTCTTTTCGTTTTTTCACTGAGTCCTGTCATTTTTTGGTTTATTTTTTGTCTCCTCAATCCCCCACTCATATCCATCATTGAAAAAACAATGTGGCAACAATGACACATAATGGTGTTCAACTTGCCTCTTTTCATTTCTATTGCGCGATACACTATTTCTCCTCACCCAATACCTCAGCACATGGTCTGCCTAACTAAGGGAAAGGGAAAGGTGTCAGTGGAAAGAAACGCAACTAAACGGTTCAACGTTGGGAGAGACCACTGAAGCTCTATGTTTATCAATAAAAAGGTTGGTGATGAAAATACAAAGCAAATACAAAAGATGATAAGAACTCGGTAAAAAAGAAACGCAGAAATGAGAGAAGTCGTGATGTGTATATCATTTTCGCGGTGAAAAATGGAAAAAATGATCAGAAAAAGACAAACAGTGGAAGTTTTAGACAGCTCTACGAAGCCTTAACCATATTTTCAAAAAACTTCCACAGAGAACAATGAGAAAAACAACGACGGCCGTCAATCGATGCAAAGTGTTTGGAAAGATACCACTCAGTCCTGGTTCCAAAGCAGTTTCTTTCGAAGTTCGAGAATTGGCTGGAGTTGTGTCTTCACTTGTCCTCACATCCTGTTCGATTGACATTTTTGGAACCATTGTCGACGTTTTGGTATCGTGAGGAGTCACAGGGACTGCAGTCACTATAGCATCTGTCGATTTGATGATTGTGAATTCAGGGGACGCTGAAAAGTCTTCAGTAGAAAAATAGGTATTTTAAAAACTATTGTACCTTTTGCGTAGAATAGTTCTGAAGTCTCAAGTGCATTATATAATTTCCTCGATATGTCTTTCATGACAGTGGTTTTTGTAGAAAGAGTCTCGGATTCAGATCCTGCCGAAATTCTCATTCTGTCGACCACTTTGACATCCACAAGGTGAGGATTTTCAAATTTTAGAAGTCGATACTGAAAATGAACTTGAATTGAGAATATGTTCCTGAAACCAAAAACTAACCTGTAAACAGTAAGTTCCGATATTTTCCTTTTTTGGGTTGGCATACCAAACACCGTCAATCTTTTGGATGAATTCCGGAATCTGGTTGCAGGTTTTCCAGACGAAAACACCATCTTCGAATCTGTACCGTCCTCCAACTTTCATCTGGTAAACAGGGTGCACAGAAGTGGTTCTTGGCTTGCACACCTTTGAGGCCACTAGTGGAATCATGACAGCAAGCAAGATAATAAGTTTCATCTTGCGGAGAGTTGAATGTTGATGAAGGAAAATGAACAAATTGAGTTCTCGAAAATGAAGTTGAAATTAAAAATTAATCTCAACTAGTTTGATGGGGTGGAGTTCATGACAGCTGCATGACACCTGCATTTGCTTGTTGTTTTGTACCATGAAGGGATCGGACGAGTTTCGAAAAAAAATGGTTTGTAGAATAAAAAACACGTCCGACTCAAAAGAGAACATCTGGTTTCTAAAACTAGAGAAAAACAAAAATTTCGAAATGTGCCACCTGGCATAGCTTGTTTTTATGAAAACTAGTTCTGTGAAAGGGAGTTTCGCGTTTCAAATTCTTCACTGGGAGCTGATGTCATAAAGAACGTGTAGTGAGGTTAAGATGTTGCTTAATTTCCCGGGAGGAGAGAAAATTGGGTTTTTTGGCTTTGTTTCAATCAGGTCTTACAAAACAAATCAGTTTAACAGGAAATTCTCGAGACGTATTTCGGATATCTGGGTCATACATATGACCCAGATAGGAAATCAAAAATGGGGCCAGTGCTGAAGCTTTGAACTTTTTTCTTTCAATTTCCAGAGGCGTTCTGCAAAAATTGAGAACAGTTTTGTAATTTTCAGATATAGAACTATCCAACTATGTCGGCCTTAAAAAGTTTCCAAATCATTCCCTGGTTGGGTTAAAGTTGCCGTTACTGATTTTTTATTTTTTATTCTTTTTTTAGTATATCAATTTTTATGAGGTTGAGGACGTTAACATCAAAATGATGGAAGAAAGAGGATCTAGAAATGTACAGTAAGGAACGGTTCAAGTTAAGATCAGCGGCGTTTGTTGAATCATGTCGTTCGTTTGCAAACTTGTTTGGCTGTCATTGGTAACTTGTCCTTTGATTTCTGCTCGACCCTTCAGCTGGTCCTTCCAATATTCTTGAAGCACTTGATGATCCTGTCTGATAGAAATCTCTCCGGAGAGAGGCTCCCGGCGTCCAAAGAGTTTTTGAGAAGAACGAGTTCAGCGTTTGGAACAGGTTCTGTTGGTGGTTGAGGTGCACTAGTTCTGCTGTGGGAACTTAGTGCGCGATCCTTCGATCTTGAGTTTGACCGATCCATTGCTTTGGTATCTGGTCGTGTACCAGTTTCACTGGGTTTTCGGCGTTCCTTGGGACTGGACTGGGACTTGTCCAGTCAGTGAACTTTGTTGCTCGATGATGGAAGAATCCGTATTGTTCTGTCCATTTGAGCGGATTGTTGTTCAAATGAACAACGAGAGTTGGCGTTTTCTTGATCTTCCTTGCCAATTCAAACTGCGCTTCGATGAATTGGTTCCACTACTCTGTTATGTTTCCTCGCGTTGGATGCGTCCTGTGGCTCGATCGTTGATGCAATCGATTGTGGGAAAAACGCGTTGTTTTTAACACAAATCCTGTGATGCGATGCGAACAGAAATAGTAGAAACTCCTCCAGCCACACAAGCCTGCCACGCGGGACTTTCAGCCTCCACCGTCCTAATAGACTTTGGTCGATGTACCATAAAAAGGTTTTGTAGTGCGGCTGGAGGTTAAGTTACCCTTTATTGGAAGATAAAATTAGATGCTCACCTCTGGGCTTTTATACCAAGCATAGAGGCGGAGCTTACAAACAATAGAAAAGAAGATAGATGATGATTCAGCCAGACGGTGAACCATCAAAGAGCGGAAAGATAAAAGGGTCAAGACAAAGAAATTGTAACTATGACTCTTTCATCAAGCAAAAAAGATACAATTCTGTAGGAATTGTATACTCCCGGCTCAGCGAATGAGAAGAGAGAGGTTGAGGACGTTAACATCAAAATGATGGAAGAAAGAGGATCTAGAAATGTACAGTAAGGAACGGTTCAAGTTAAGATCAGCGGCGTTTGTTGAATCATGTCGTTCGTTTGCAAACTTGTTTGGCTGTCATTGGTAACTTGTCATTTCAGCGTTCCTGTGATCTTGAAGTACTCAGTGTATCTTCCTCCACAGTTGATTGAGCACACTTTTCTGAATCCGGCATATTGAGCAAAGAATGTGATGTTCGTGGATATTCCATTGGGCGAGCATGGTACGGTAAACATGTCTTTGTCGCAGACAATGTTTCCAATGACTTCTTTCATAGAAGAGGTGCACTTGATCTCCGCTTGTCCTCCAGATGCACAATTGTAGCATCCTTGGATTTGTTTTGCTTTGATGTAGCATTTGTCGGATGAAATCAGGATAGAGGTAGTGACATTGTCTTCCAATGTGAGCACTAGTCCGATGGTCACCTCGTCGTTGATGGTGGCTACCGCCGACTCATTTTCAGCTTTCAGGGTCCAATGTCCTTCTCTGAGTGGGAGGCGTTTCTGGATGGTGTTGAACTGAGTTTCCAGATCGTCCTCTTCGCATGTGCAAACCATGGAATCTTCGGCTGGCTCACAAGTGCATCTTTCGTTGAGTTGGCACGTCTCGTCCCCTTCTTTTCTTTTGCATTGGATGCTTGGCAAACGATATGGTTGCCACAAGGCGACTTGTGACTTGTCGTTTCTGATTAACCAGTTTTCCAGAATTGGCGATACTGGTTTGTTAATCCAAGCGGCGGTGACACTGATGTCTTGAAGCGATCCAGGAAAACTGACTGGCAATGTCATGGTTTCTGTTTTTTGATGGCGATCGCCATTCAATCTTGTTACCGACATTTCGATGACCAGTCTTTCTCTCCATTCGGCACATTGAAAGATCTCGAGCGTTCCGTTGTTCTTTTCTTTTCCGTAGATTCTGTAGAAGAGACATCCTGGGGACGGGAAGAAACATGAACAACCTAGTCCTCCACAGCTTTCGGTACAGTAGGTGTTCCCAATGTGATTGTTGGCTTCACCGAGTTCTGGTACCATTGAATTTTGTGTAATGTTGAGGCACTTGTCTGCTACACATGATCCTGTATGGGCGCAGCGTTTAGCACTCCATACATGAATTTGAGCGTCCTTTGTGAAGGTGATTGTGTTTTTCAGGCATTCCATTCTGATCTCGAGAAATCTGATTCTGATTTCTTTTGTGGTCATTCCATTCTGCTCGATCCGGAGGCATGCTTCCTTGTTGAAAGATCCAATGGTCAGATGCTCTTGGGTTACCAATTTGCATGTTTTTGGTTCTTCTTTGGTGCAAATCTTTTCTCCTTGAGACAGAAGATTAACTTCCTGACAGGCGTTGCTCGAGTGGATCATTGAGAAGAACATCAGGATAGTCACCATTATTTCCCAATTGATTTTTCCGCGTCGGGAAGATTTGCGAGGAATGAATCCACGGCATTTCGAGATGATCATTTGGAGCAATTTGTAGATCATGATCAGTGGTGCTCCCATGGATATTTTCACCTTGAATATGCAGTACACTATCATCGCAATGATATAGAGGATGACTGCAAATCCAGCGAGAGCCATGTACGGATGACACTCCGGATTGAGGACATTTGTTGTGCAGATCACACAGTCGATGCTGTCACATGTAGAAACAGCATGGCAATTCAGTTCATATACTGTGACCGCGTTGGCCATCAGTATTTTTGCAGTTGCATGGTGATCCGTAATTTTCAGAGCAGGTGGGATCCAAACATCTGCGTAGTTGCTGTTCCAGGTCATTCGAGGTCTTGATGTGCAATAGTTCTGTACGCACATTTCGAAGCTTTCATATTCCAGATTGACACGAATCCCAGTTGGCGTGCATTCTAACGGCGAGATAGCCATCGTTGGTTTAATGATGATTGACAGAATCACCATAATCATGAACTTTGACCATGGGAAGTTCACCAATGTAGAGATTGCAGAAGCGACTTGAAAGCGATCTTCGTGTTGGTCTTCGTTGTAGTTGACTCTTTTCTGCTTTCTCAAGTTATACCTCTTGACCATGTCCTTTGTTTGGACTTCAGGAGCATCTGGAACTTGCTCTTCTGGAAGAGAAACCCCGTTGGTTTCGTTCTTCCGTTGGGTGTCTTCACCATCAAGCTCCAATGGGACAACCAAATTGATGGGGCGTTTGATGATGTTTCCTTTGCTGGTTCTCAAGTGTACTTCACGGAGAACACCATCCGATGATGGATCAGCTTTGACAATTTCTCCCAGTTTCCAGTAGTTTCGTGGAAGATCCGGGTCTGTGATGAGGATTACCTGACCAACTGCTGGAGTCTCGGATTTTCCTCTTTTGTTGTTCATTCGCAGCTTGTGGGTGCTTCTCAATTCAGCCAAATAAGTTGTTTTCCACGTTTGCCAGACGGTTTCGACAACTTTGGAGACAGATTTGATGGCAGCGATAGCCTCATCTTTAGCGAGCGAAATTTCTCCTGGTGGAGCGTAGTCTTCATTCATTTCCAATGTGGAATCCATTGGATAGTTGACTTGAATGTTCGGGTAGACAAAATCGATAGGTCTCAGGACAAATCCGCTGTCCAGATTTTGTCCAACGTATGTGAGGGGTCTGGAGTTGAGAGCTGCAGCGACCTCAGTGAATGTTGTGTGGATATCGTCCAATGATAAGATGCTCCGCCCAATACCTTTGAACATTGATTGTTTGATTGAGCGCATCATTCTTTCATACATTCCTCCTTGCCAGGGGGCGTATGGCGTGATAAATTTCCACTCGATCTTTGCGTCTCCAAGAAATTTCTTCACCTCATTGTTGAAATTGCAGTTTTTTGTTGTTGTTTCTGCAATGTCTTGGAGGATCTTGTCGGCTAAAATGAAATGTGGAGCGTTATCACTGACGATAGCATTTGGTTTTCCACAGAGGCTGACAAAGCGTTGAAAGGCTTTCAGAAAACAGCTTGTATCCGGTCGGACTATCAATTGGATGTGGACTAATCTTGTTGTGGCACAGATGAATAGGCATCCCCAGCACGAAGCGACAGTATTGTCTTCTTTTCGGTAGGACATCGGACCAAAATAATCGAGTCCTGTGTGTTGGAAAGGCGCTGTTCCTTTCACTCGGTGCTCTGGCAGATCCACCATGTCTGGGTATTTGAATGGCGGCTTGTTGTATCTTTGACAGGCGACACACTTTGACAAGAGCGATTTCACTTGTTGGCGAAGATTTGGGATCCAGAATTTCTTCCTGACCTCCGTCATCGTTTGCTGTTCATTGCAGTGCCATTTTCCATGAGCTTCTCGTATGATCAGCTTTGCCAGTTGGGTTTTTGGTTCGATCAATATTGGAAATCTGGCCATTTTTGCATTGTCCATGTGTTTGAGTCTTCCACGACAGATGATGATCTTGTTGTCATCAAGTTCCAGATTCAGATCATTCCAGGAATGTTTCTTCCTTAAGCTGATTTGAGCTTGATGCTCTCGAATGATCCGTATTTCCGCTGCGCTTTGTTCTGATGCGGAAATTGGTGGATTTCCTTCTGGAACTTTTTTGAGCTCAGCGATGGTTGTCAGCAGCCGTTCTTTCACGTCTTGTGAAAGAGGATTAGCGAATTTAGCGATGGCTCTCATTGTGTACGCGATCACACGTCTCTTTCGGAGTAGCGAACTCGCACTGATCGAATCGAAGATTTCAGCAGTGTCGGCATTGTCGTCAATACTGTTGCAGATATTGATTCTCGCATTATCTTCTTCGGATTCCTTGATCTAGAACGTTTGGTAAGTGTCCCAAACACTTGGATCTTTCTGACAGAAGCTAGGTCCTGTCCACCAGAAGCTGCTTGGGAATTCATCCTTTGTTATGCCACGCGTTCCAAGATCGGCTGGATTGTCTTCTGAACGAATGTGTCCGAATCTGACTTTGACTCCAGTTTCAGCGATCTCCTGACTGGCGAGGCGGATGCTTTCGAGCCGGTTGGTAATGAGAACTCCAACTTCCTTCTTTCCTGGTGTTGATTTTATCCAGCTGAGAGCGATTTCACTATCAGTGAGGATGATAGCTTCCGATACTCCGATGTCTCCTTTTTGAAGACATTGGATCACTGACAGCATTCTTTGCGTTCCCATGGTTAGCGCGTGCAGTTCCAATTTCGGAATTGTCCATTTTTCCTTCAAGGATTTGACTTTGGATTTTCCAAGGAAAATGTTCATTCCATATTTGTTGTGCGCGTAGAAGCAGTAAGCCGTTGCGTTTTGGCTGGCGTCACAAAAACAAATAATCTTGTTTTTGTTTGATTGGTCGAGGATATTGCGAGGCAACTCCTTGATGAATCCTTCCGTCTGATCCAGCAGTTCTTTCCATTGGCTCTCATGGTTCTTGTTCAATGGGGTGTCCCATTTGTAAGCGAACTCATCTTGCCATAGCACACGTTGGAATAGTTTCGATGTGAGCATCAATGGGGTCATTAGTCCTTGAGGATCGAAGTCGCTTCCGATTTTTCTGGACACGGTACGTCTGCTGTACTTCTCATTAGTAGACACTAAGCATTCCAATTGGATGGTGTCCTTGTCTGGATCATATGGGATTCCTAGTACTTTCAAGTCGGACTTTTGAGCTTTGTCGACTTCTGGAATGTTGTCGTTGAACTCGTCAGAGTTTCCCATGAATTCACGCAGATTCAAGTTTGCATCAGCGAAAATAGCTTTGAACTCCTTGTATAACTCAAGCGCTTCTCTTGGCGAACCATCGAATGTGAATATGAGATTATCCACATAAAGATTCTCATTAATCTTGGAAGCGAGTTTGGAGTTGGCATGATTTTCGAGATGGAGCATGATTGTGGCTGCGAGTAAGAACGGACTAGCGTTTAGACCGAACAGAACGCGAGTGAAGCGATAGACTTCGACATTGTCTGGAGTAGCTGGTAGATTGATGTCTTTGATCCAGAGAATCCGAGTCAAGTCTCTATCTTCTTCGTTCAGTCTGACTTGAAGAAAAGCCTTCTCCACATCTGCCAAGATGACTGTTTCTCCTGATCTGAAGCGAATCAGGATGTCCAAAATGTCCGGCAGCAATGTCGGGCCTTGCTCGATTGCATCATTGAGGGAGTCGTTTCCCTTGTAATGAGCGGATGCGTCCACGACGACACGGCATTTTGTGGTGGCCTTGTGTGGAGTCAGGACTGGCTGAATCGGACTGTAGTGCGTCCATTTTCCTTTTGGAGTTTGAGTAGTGACAATCTCCAGAATGTTCTTTTTGACTTGATCCTCGAAAATTTCTTGGATCATTTTCTTCACTTCCAGCGGTGTCGTTTTCACTATACCTATTAATCTTTTCAAGGTAAGACGGTAATTGTCTGGAAGGGTGGCGATCTTATTCGTCTTGAGAGGGAGTTTGACAAAATATCCTTCGATCCGTTTTTGAACTGTGTCTCGAAAAAACTGGAGGATTTGTTTGTCTTTTTCCTTTCTTTCATCAGAAGAAGATCCAGCGAATTCGTCTCCATTGCATTTGAGCACGTCTTGTTTTTGGAGATATTCGAATGGCTCATCTTCTTGGATTGAGTTGATGATCATGACAGAGTTGACGTTTGAGCGATCCCGCGATGTCTTTTTGCGTCCCATTGTTGTGTATCCGAACTTTGTGTTCAGAAGTAGGATGCCGGATGGTAAGGTGATCGTGTCACCAATCCAGATTGTGGACATCTGATCCATTCCGATCAAAACATCAGGATCTACTTCATCCTCGAACGCGTCCGTATTGACGTCGATCTTGTTGCGATGAATGAAGCGTATGTCTTCTCTTGACATTTCAGCTTTCGGGATGTTTCCTACCACACATGATCTCAGTAGAACATCGATTTCAGCTGACTCTTTTTCTGTGAAGACGACAATTGAGGTTTCTTTGTACTTCTCTGGTCCCTTCGCTGTAGGCGATCCAAAGGTTTTCAGTCGTAGAGTGGGTCCATCTGGTGTTTCGAGATTGAGGGTTTTTGCCACAGATTCTTTTATAAAACTTCTGTCGGCCCCCGTATCAATCATCATCGAAATTGTTGTCCATTCTCCCGACTCCTTGTTTCTCGCTTTTGCTTGAATTGTCGGCACGAAGGCTTTTGAAGTGGTCGTCGGCGCTCTCTCTGTTGTCTGCGTCTCACACTGGACAGCTTCTTCTACTTCTTCGGTGTGAGTCACGTTGGTAGTCGCCGTCTTGACTTTTGTCTTGGCTTGCTGATTGTGTTTGCTATCTCTCGATGAGTTAGCAGAAGATGGCGAAGATGATTCACTTCGATTTGTGCAAAGGACACTTGAATGTCGACCTTTACAGAAGTAGCACGGCCTGGTACTGTAACATTCTGCAGTTTTGTGTGCATTACTATGACAGTTTAAACAGCGTCCTTCGCGATTCAAAAAATCTTTGCGATCCTTGATTGAAACGAATTTTGTGCATTTGCTGGAATGGTGCTCGGAGTCCTTACAAAACAGACATAATCTGGTTTTCTTCTGTTTTTCAGAGCGATCCGATTTATTGGACTGGTTTCTGTCCTTCTTTGGATTATCGGCTTTCTCCTTTGGATCATTTTTGCCCTTCATCAATAGTTCCAGATCTTCTTCTAGCGTTATGTTCTCTTCAATGTCGGTGAACATTTTGCTGATTGTCCAGTCCTCCGAAGAAGCAATTTTCTTCTTGAAGGTGGCTCTTCTGATCTTGTCGTTGAACTTTTCCATGATGAGTTCCTTCATCATCCGATTGTCTACGGGTTCTTGAAGGCGTTCCAGTTGCTTTATCGCGACCATCAATCTTTCGAATAGGAGTCTTTGCTCTCGGGTGCTGCTGTCTTTGGCACAATCTTTGCGAACTTTTTCATTCAGTTCCAGAATGGTAGTCTCAGTGTCCGCGTATTTGTTTTTGAGAAGTTTGACGGCGATGTCATAATTCTCTGGCGTGATCTGGAATTGATCCAGTAGTTCTTTCGCTCCTCCTTGAAGATGATTGAGAAGATGAGTGAATTTTAGGATATTTGAGATGTCCGCTTTGTGGATTATCTCTTCGTATAGCGACCAGAATTTGTGGAATTCCCATCTTTTCCCAGAGAAGACTGGGAGTTTGACTGGTGGGAGGTTGGAAATCTGACGTTCCATTTCCATGCTTGGTCGTTGTTGCGAAAACTCCTTGATATTCTGCTTGTTATCCACAGGCTCGACATTCTCTGATCGGATTCTTTGCAGAACTGCGTGGTACGAATCCCTGAGATTAATGGCGTCCTGGTTGAGCTGAATCAATAGCGGAAGTTTCTCTTCATAATTTTTCACATTGGCATCTTCTTCATCTCCAATTTTTTCGATTTGCTCTGACAATTTGATCGTTGTTGCTTCAAGCGTTTGGATTTTTGAATCCAGGAGGTCTATCACTTCCACAATTTGTCCGATATCCTGTTTCGGAATAGGACCAATCTCGTTTTTCAGTTTACTGAGCTCATTCTGATACTTCTTCACGAATGTCGACAATGCGGTCGATTGGCTCGTGGTACTCAAGAAGTATAATTGAAGACTCATGGTTCTTCACTGAATTAGCGATCCGAAGTGAGTGATTGGAGAGCGAAAAAATTCGAAAAATTTTAAATTTTACTCAGCGTTAGAGTAAAACTCGAGCGAATTTGGTGGTTAGTATCAGTTATTATGAATTCATTTTTATCTGTGCATGAGAAGTCCGCGCCGCACTCACGCGGCGGCCACGCCCATTTCTTGCGGCAGTGTTCAAAAATTGAACGCAGTGTTAAAATCGGGGTGGGCGTGGCCGCCGCGTGAGTGCGGCGCGGACTTCTCATGCACAGATAAAAATGAATTCATAATAGTCAAGAAAGGACGGACAAGAATATTATCAAAATAAAACTCGTACCTCCTTTCTCAAAAAAGCGATCCTTGATTGTTCCTGCCACGCGGGTTTTTTAGAATTTTGGTCGATTCACCATATAATTATTTCCCTCTTCCTTGACGACTTGCGGCGTTTCAATAAACAGTCAATCTAATAACTATTTATTGCAGAAGAAAGAATATCAAAGTAAAAATATATGGGCGAATAATACGATGGGGGAGAATTTGGAGAGTAAAGGTCTCTCTTAGGTTGCAAGTGACCTGTCCCTTCGGACAGGCTGTCTGCGCTAGAAGTAAGAGACGCAGACCTAAGAAATAGAAAAAGGGGCGGGACTCATAGTTAAATAGAAAAGGGTATGATATAGGATTAGGATAGTAGATATCATACACCTGATGTCAAGTTTCGCGCTCACAATAATCGAATCCTGGCTCTAGCCCGACTTTGATCCTCACAGATTTCAAAATCCTTCAAGTCTAACAATCCTGGTTTCTACTCATTCTTATTCAAAAGGTATGTTCTCCCTATCCTTGAGTATTGTTCTGTTATTTACTGCCTGTCCCCCTCATCTCGTCTCTTTAGACTTCTAGAAACCACTCAGAGTATACTCTTGGAAAACTCTCCAGCATTGCAACATCTCTTTCTCTTCCTACACGCAACCCCTGAAACTCCTATCAATGCACTCCATTTGACACCGTAGACTCAAAGCCCAATTTCTCTTACTTTACAAATTCATTGCTGGCGCATCTCACTTTGCCTTTCTTAATACCTTTGTCACACTGTCAAATTCTCCTAGAAGACCCATGTGCTTTATCTGTCTCTCCCCCTATCTGATAACTTTTGCTTTTTTACTATTCCGTTTTGGAATGCCATTACCTACAATGTAAATACTTTTCTTTCCCCCTGACAATTTGTTATTTTACATGATTCATTAATCACCCGGTTTTTAATATTTCTTGCTCCTTTCTTGTTGTATAATTGTAGCAGTTTCTTCTTAGTCTAGTTCCTTTAGTTCCTTTAATCCCCATTGGTCTAATTCCTGTAACACCCCTCGTCCCCGATATAGTCATTTAATCTGTCCTTCCCCTCGTCATTTTTCTTCACTATTCACCTAGATTTTTCCTATTTTTTACTTGAAACTGTTTCGTGAGGGGCATGTTCAAGTCTTCTGTGAATCTTTATAGCCGTTTTTTTCTTGAAAATATAATAAATAAATAAATAAATCGTGAGAGGCTCAATCTGGTCTTAATTTTGAATACTCTCAGAAGGGAATGACCATATATTGGGAAATGATATACCTTACCCCATCTAGGACAAAACAAAAACATTACGTGCCTCTTTTGAGGTCCCAGTTAATGGCAGACACAATAAAAAAACTGTTTTAGTTGAACCACTTCGAGAAATCATAACTCGGTAAATTCAAAAACTATCTTCCCAAACTGAAGTGCTAACCACAGAATATAGACCAGGGTCACACAATAGTTGACATACTCATGTTTCCAGCGGTGTCTCCCGAAAAGTCGTAAAACTAATGGAACTTATTGAGATGTACGTTATCAGTTCTGTTCTGAAACTCAGCTTAAACCCTCTAGTCTCATGCATAAAATTTTATTTGTTTCCAGTGATCCTGAGGTTGATGAACTTTTTGACGTCTTCCTCTGTGAATAGTTTATTTTGGAAAACTGCTATCTCACATTTCATACTCAACAAGTCAACAAATAAAGAGTTAACATTAGCTACAAAAAGATATTAACACACAAAGATATTAACGACTGACAAGGAAGAAAAAGAGAAAGCTTCACGCGGTTACAAATGATGCGATCAAAGATTCTAGAAAATGGATCGGTAAGAGATATTGGGAGGTAGTTACTACCCAATTAGTGGAGGGAGAGGTAAAGAACAATTTTAAATTATGAAAGGAAAATATAAGAAACGAGGATAAAGAAGAAGGAAAAAAGTAGAAAGGAAAAACTGGAAAACTGGTGTAGCTGTGAAATCGTTTCAAAAAACCTTTGAAACTAGCTAACGTTTCACCCTATTTTCTCAAAATTTACAAACATGGATATTAACAAATAACAAATGAGAGGAAGAGAAAGAGAAAAAAAAAGTAAAAAGGAAAAAAGAAAGAGAACGAGAAGGAGGACAAGAAAGAGAACGAGAACATGAACGAGAATGAGAAAAAGTAAAAGAGAAAGGAAAAGAAAAAGATCGTCAATCTTTCAGATTTTGCCATACAAAAAAGTCAATATGATTAGATTGATGTATGACTGTCCCAATTTTTCCATCGATCTTTCTCTCAAAGTCTATGCCATTTTTGCAGTCGATTTCTTCCATTCTGTAGATATAATGAACACTGAAAATAAACATAAACGAGGCTTATAAATCTGAATCTTACTTGTACTTCCTAGGTCTTCTTTTCAAGTTTTCATCCCACACTTCATATCCTATCCCTTCCAAAATGTGCTCCCAATTCGGTGCAAGTTTAAAACCCTCTAGTCTCAGATGCATCAAATTTTGATTGTTTCCAGCGATCCAGAGATTGATGAACTTTTTGAGGTCTTCCTCGGTGAATGTGTGTTTTTGGAAAACTGCCATCTCACATTCCATACTCAGCAAGTCATCGAATGTAAACCATTTAGCATTGGCTACAAAAAGACGTGTTTGGCTCAGAAGCTGAAAAAATAGATTGTTGAAGTGAAGGCGTCAAAGTATGTCCTCACATTTCTCATTGTCAGACCAAAACCTTCCTCGACATGACACTTCAAAGTGACCCCACCTGTTGGCTTCAAAATTTGGAGTAGTCGTGATATACCTTCATTCGATAAAACGTCAGACCTTCTACCCATAATTTTGAGAAACTGACAATTTTCATAAATCAGATTCGACAATAGAAAATGAGATGTTGCAATTCGGAATGGTCGAATACTGAATGTGATCGTTTTGTTGTTGAAAAGTTCCGATAGATAATTGAAGAGATGCATCAATTGAGAATCGATATCTTCTTCTTTTGTATCGCCATCGACGTAGCAGTTTAAGCATTTCTCTTTTTTCACACTGAAATAATTATTTTACAAACTTATGCTAGATTCTGAAAATTTCCGCTTTTAGTGAAAACTGGCGTATTTTGAGCCCTGATGACGATATAATTACGGTCTGCACAATGCCCACTGTGTGTGATGTGAGTTGATCCGAAATGATGTAAAACAAAGTTTGGCTTATGGAAGTACCCACGAAGAATTCTTATACCATTTAATGTATTTTTTGCATTTTTGTGCAAAAAATTCATTAAATTGCATTCATGAATAGAATTAAGTTGCATTAAATGGTACAAGATTTCTTTGTGGGTGGATCCATAACAGTAGACATTATAAACTTTGTTGACGCAAAATGGGTGTTACCGTACCCTAAAGTATTCAAAACTGGAAACGTTTATTATTCTGTTGAAAAAATGAAGACACCGTTATTTTTCAAAATAATCATTAGAATTCGGAGGATAGAACTTGAAAACCAGTTAAAAAAAATTTTCTTCACGGAAGTCACGAAAATGTTTATACCTCTATCGCCAGTACTGTGAGTCAAGATTACCAAATTCTTTGCTGGACCCCCTTCAACCCATTGACTTACCCAACATCTAGAAATGCGTTTTTCACAATCAAGCGTCTCATCATATGATTTTCCACTTTTTCCGTTTTCAGATTAATGACGAACTTAGAACCATTCTCTTGTTTCTCCAATACACTGATTGACCGACACTTATCGCCTTTCATCACCTGAAGTGGCCGAATTCGGAATCTCGATTGTTTGATGCAAGCGAACATTCTATTCGATGTTTGAGATAATTCAAATCTGAAAAGCTTTTTTCGATAAGTCTGCTTTTGTGAGGGGAAAAATATCCAAAAACTTCTTTGCTGCCCGAAAAAACGAGTCAAAATTGCTTTCCAGTGTGAAAAGAGTTTCAGAACAGAACTGATAACTTACATCTCAATAAGTTCCATTAGTTTTACGACTTTTTGGAATACTAGAAACGGTGTGCATAGTATTTTGAATGAGTTCATTCCAAAGGAAAAAGGTAATGGAGTTAGTGTGGAAATATGCGTGGTCACCTAAATCATTGGAAAACTAAGAAAACGCTAATTCCAAATATATAATCAGTTTTTGCCCTTGTGGCCTGGTATTCAGAAAAAAGAGGTCAAAGTTTGGATCTCTAGTAAGTTATTTCCTGCCTTACGTACAAAAAATAATTGTGCGTGTAGGTGCTACTGAGACGGTGGGGCATGGAGAATGGTGTGGATTCGATTACCGGCCATGCGAAATTTTCTGCATTTTTTAAAGGAACTTCCAAGATGCTTTAATTAGGTCTGACTTGATCTTTTTAAGATTTGAGTATGCCAGTTTACTTGTGAAAAGGAAAAAACTGAAAGAGTTTCTCAAAAAGATCATGACTTTTCGATCACCGAGTGAAGGACAAAATTATGAAATGTATTGAGAATAGGTTTTCTCAAACCTTGAAAAAATCAAGTCAAACCCAATAGATTATCTTGGAAGTTTCTTTTTTATTTTCGCATGGGTACACCGCGTCACTACCTCGAATGATGAATAACAAATTCACTAGATTTCATCTTTCCCAATTTTCACAAATTTACATATAATGGACACCACAAAACTTTTTTCTGAAACATCATGAATAACGGAGAAATGAATCACTTTAATAATCTTCAATCCAATCCATCATAAACTCCAAAATGGATCTCAAAAATAGAAAAACATGAAAATAGATTAAACGGACAATTACAGATGCTCCAAACTCAAGCCTGCGGGTTTGCCTCCCATACAGGTCTCACGGTACACGTTACTAGTTTAAAAATATTTCCCGCTTCCTTCCATGTTCATTCTAGTTGTCATAAACATGTTGGCTGATCAATAATTTGTTTGTCTGTTTTATTGGAATCGCAATTTGAAACACCGATTAAAATGATGTTTTTGAAAAAGTTTCGATTTCCTTCTGACTAAAAATTACAGGTTGGCTTGTTGATAAGTTCGTTGACAATGTAGTTTTAGTGTAGTTAAAAACCTTTTTTAAAAATTTGTTAATGTCACGGTAATCATCTCAATTATTTTCGAAATCCTGTTTTTCTGAGCGGAAGATATTTTTCTTCCGGGTCTTTTTTAGATTTGCTAGAATTTTCTGATTTTACTTCTGATTTCAAATCCGATACATTCTGAACAAGATTTATACACACGTCAATGGTACCTAAAAGCAGTCATGTGGCTCCGATGCGTGATGATATCAGTTTCAGATGTATATGTATTTGAATGTATCGACTCGGAATTAATTAGAAAGACTGAAGCGTGCACCTCGGTACCAGTTGCGTGACATTTCAATAAACAATGACTCAATGAAATTTTTCCATAAATGACAGATCTTGATGTCCCGCTGAATTAATAATAAGTAAAAGAAAGAAACATGACGAACGTCAGTGGGATAATGTTTACTCACAAACTCAGCTTTGAGTTGAATGAAATAAAGAGATATTCAACATGGAAACACTTTTCAGATCAATCGACAAGACAAAAGTTCCCGATTGCGTTTTTGTTTTGTTAACTTTACCATGTGTGACCAATATAACTTATTTCTCGATATTTTTTGGAAAAAACTCACAATTTTTGAGGTTTTTTTCCAAGCGGAAGATGTCTTGTTCAGTTATTTACTAGAATAATTCAAGATTGTTGTGACTCAGTTAATGTCATCAAATCATTCTAATCCACCGACTTATTGCTGTTTTTCCCAGCCTGGTACATCAGCTTATCAAGATTTTCAGATATAATCGAAAATTCAGCTTTAGTGATTAATTGAGTACATTGTGATTAAATTAAAAATCTGAAAATTCACATCTGTATGGATCTTGTGCTTAGTATTGCGTAGAACAAGAAGTGTAAACAATTTTGAACATCTGAAGATCTTGATAAGCTGATGTACCAGGCAGGGAAGAACAGAAATAAGTCGGTGGATTAGAATGATTTGATGACATTAAGTGAGTCACAACAATCTTGGATTACGGTATGTCACTCCTGCATAACCATTTTCTGAAATACGATCTTCCAATCAATAGAAAAAAGGATTGCGGTATCTCTCGTTAGTGATTTCACAATCTCAGCATAATCGTGGTCTAATCTCAGCATAATCGTGGTCGAATTGTCAGGATGTCAAACTTTAAAAACGTAGACAGACTTACTTGGGTTGTATGTCCTCGCGGTTCATTTCACCATTGTTTTTAATTCTTTCCGAAATCCTGTTTATCTGAGTAAACGATGTATTTCTTCCGGGTTTGTCTCAGATTTCCTAGAATTCTCTGACTCTACTTCTGATTTAAAATCCGATACATTCTGAACCAGATTTTTACACACGTCAATGGTTCCTAAAAGCAGTCATGAGGCTTGATACGTGATCATTTCAATCTCTTGAAAACTGTCACGTAGAATAATCCTCATGTGGCTCGATGCAGAATGATATTAGTTTCAGATGTTTATGTATTTGAACGCATCGACTTGAAATTAATTAGAAAGAGAAACGCGTGTTGCTGGGTACCAGTTGCATGGAATTTCAATAAACAATGACTCAATAAAAATGTCCGAAAAGTGACAGATCTTGATGTTCCGATGAATTAATTATGAATGAAATAAGAGAAAATGATGAAAATTAAAAGAAAGAAGAACAGGCCACATACATTTGGTCAGAAATTTCCACCAAGAACGCAAAAAACGCCAAAATTGTACAAAAATGTCTGTATTGGTTGAAAAGTAAGAAATTTGTAGATGAATTAAAGCGACGGGAGTGCGTCGCAAGTTTTGAAACCTTATAAAACCGAATTATGCGGGAATAACTTATCACAGACTTCAATAATCGATAAAACAACTGGAATATTACACAACTATTAACATTTCTATTTAATGCGGAATTCATTGACAACTGATTCGTATTTTGCGTCAGTGATTCACAAAATCCCAGCGTTCCAACTCGCCTTACTGTCTTCAAGTTTTCCTAAATTGATTTAAACATTATTGATACTGTTTTTGGTTTGCTCGTCGGCTTCCGTCATAAATTTTACAACGTGTGTCACTAATGCTTATCTTAATTCCATTTTACATAAAACTCTCAAAATCCGATAACAAGATTAGTGAAAAAACAATGACATATGAATGCGAAACAGTTGGCAAAAACATGCTTTCCAAGATTTTCTAATCTTTTGCAAGAGTTGTGATATGTGAACTAACAAAATGATGACATTTCATACCGATTGGAAGGGGGATAACTGTTGCAAATAAACTCAGAGCTGTAACTAAGGAATGGTCAGGTGGAGATAAGGAATGTAACTTTTATCATTGGAAAACTGAGATAATGAAAATAATGGATATCATTTTTATTGCGGAGCGTCCTACTGTAAAGTAAGATTGGGATTTCTGGATTCAAGGAGTTTGCGAAAAAATACGTGACTTTGATAATTTCTTATGTGTTGATTCTAAATTTAGAGACGATAAAAAAACAAGGAATGTCTGAAAACCAGTTCTCAGCAAGAAATAAACAATAAAAATGTACAGAATCCTCTTTTTAGGCAAAAATTGAAAAAAATCGAATATCCTGCTGAAAATTATGGCGTAAAAAGGATTTATTAAGTACCTAATTGATTTGGAGTGGGAGTGATTTTTAAACTTTTCTTCAAGAGACGTTATCTTTGTCTCGAAGTTCTAAATCCACACGTATATAGTTAAAAATAACCATCATTTCCATTTGTTTGTTCTTGGCCCCATTTCTACTCAATAGAGGAGGGCTCAGCAATAACTGAATGACATTTGTCACTTTTGTGATCTCACATCCAGATTCCGGTGGAAGGATTTAATTGACTGACATCATATCTTTGCAAAAGTGAAAACTCCGGAAGTGGTCCTTATTAAAATACCCACGGCTTTTCAGATGATGATGTCTGTGTGTTCCCTTCTAAATTCTCATTGTTCAGTTTGTTTAACTCAAATACTTCATTGTCCTTCATATCCCATTCCAATCGTGGTAAATAACACATGTTACTCACTGAAATTCTCTCGCATTCTTCTCTTTTTCTTATTCTGAGTGTTTTTTGATCTTCTCACTTTTGGACTTGATCTCAAAATAGGCGTGGTCATGTTGAGAACATGATTTGTACCGAACAGCGGGCGGAGCCAATTTTCTCAAAATTTCTAATCTGAAAACGGGGCGGAGTTTAGAGTAGAGCACGAAAGGGGCGGGGCGTATTGGTATAAAAACCCGAATCTGCCCACTAATCACTCATCAGATCATCCTTCTGCCCATCTTCCTCCCTTGAAACCCCTTGGAACCCTCCCTCCGAATTCCCTTGGAATCCCTCGAACTCTCTCTACGATGAACCCCAAACTCATCTTCGCCTTCTTCTTGGCTCTCAATTTGGCCGTCTCAATCTTCGGCCTCAGCTGCTACAAAGTCAACGAATGGGAGACTTCAACGGTCCATGATCGCCATTTCTGCACTGCCTACTTCGAAATCGGAGATGGCCATGCAAGATTCGGAGGATCGGAGACTCATCCAAAGGACCTCCCAAAGACTTTCGCCTTCGATTTCCTCAAAGAAGATGACTGCCAGCTTCAAGTAAGTTGAATTACAAAAGAGACGAAAACATCTCTATAATATAAATTATTGCAGACTGACGTACCCATCATGACTATACCCGGTGAGACCACGAGCATCTGGGTTTGCATCTGCTATGAGAGCTTCTGCAACTTCCCCTTCAGCTTCGAGGAATTCTCCCGTCGAGGCCACACTCTTCGTCCATCCTTCGTCCCTTCGCTGATGCATGATGATGATTCTACCGGACACCACTAACTGCTTGCTCTCCTGGACCCCATTGCCCTCTCTCTTGTCTCCCGTCATGAATTCTCGTCTCAATGTGCACACCTGATCACATTATCACTCATTTAACCTTTCTCTGTCATTCAACCTACCCGCTTGAATAAAGCCTGTTGATCAAGCCCGTGTTTTGGTGTTGCCAAATTTCAGATGGAGAAAGCGTGAAATGGATGAATATACTTGGGGCTTCAGAAACGAGAAACAAAATGGAATCAACTTCTAAGGATTTCAGTTTTTGGCTTCGGTTTCCTCCTTGAACTCGGTCTCTTCTTCGTTTGGGTTCTCTTCTGATCTCTGATTCTTTTTCACGGGGGATTCTCTCTAATGAAAGACAAAAAGAATGAAAATGTGAAGTTTTCAAGATAAACTTCGATTACGCGTATCTTCAAGTCGGATGCAAGAGAAGGAGGACTTATGGTATGGACTGGAATAATAGAGAACACGAGCGGGGCACTATTTTTTAAAAGTTTGATTACGAATACTGAGAGGCTGGCACTAGGAGAGTCTTAAAACGGGGCATTATATTGAGAAGATTGTGTAATAGGAACAGATTCATAATTAGGATAGTTATAACTACAAATAACATAACAACCTTTACGAAAACATTCCCAGCCGTTTCGTAATACGAAACAGAGGTTCACGTGATCTGGGCCGACACTCAGCCTTCAACACCTACGTTCTTCCAGTTCTTGAATATTGCTCCGCTGTTTATTCTCCTACACCCTCTGGCTTACTCTCTCATAAACTAGAAAAATCTCTTCGATATTTCACCAGAAAAGTTCTTCAGAGGAGAAACATTCGCTACACTTTCTACCTAAACCGTCTTGAGATTCTTGACTTATACTCCCTCCGTCACCGTCGTTTTTAAAAAAGAATTGGAACCAACTATACAAACTCATACTCATCAATACAAAATTGGAAAAAAAACGTAAATTCCATATATAGAATTCAATCGCCGTAGCTTTCTATACTGTTTTCCGTTTCCACCACATTCTAATGAACTTTTAGTGTCTAACAAATATAGTTTTATGCTGGTCCCTTGACAGTCCGCTCGTTGAAACAATGGTTTCTTCGGTGGTCAACCAAATGCCGAGTTTGGAAAATTTTTTTGTTTCTAGATGCATTGGTTTCAAAATTCAAAGATCCTAATAAGAAATTAACCGAAATTTATAGACTTTATCTTGTTCTGACATTTTAGTTTTTGGTCAGAATGTTAAAGACAAAAAAAGTATGATCCGACAATCGACAGCAGCGAGAAATCATTGTTCAGCTGGGTTCAAGCAGATTACAGAAATTTGCAATTGAATCCAAACAGTTGTTTTTTTTCACGTTTTCAGTAGTAAATGGAGTCATGTTATCAGCCTGCTTGGTTTTATCACGAAAAACATCCTGAAGATGTTCTTCTCAGTCTTGCTATAGCTCAAAGCTTCCCTCAACTTTTTCAATGCATCCTCAGCAGACTTCACACGATTTGTTCTGACGGAGAGCAGAGTCCAATTCTCCTCTCTATTTGTTGAAGTTACGGGTACTGTACTGATCCTTCAACGAGTGGAAACGTCTCTGAGCTTCTTCAAAATTAATTTCTTTCTGGACAAGATTACCCTTGCTCTCAGGAAGTTCCTCTTTCCAACGGCGAACTTCGGAGATCACTGAATTTTATGAAATCAGGTCTGAATTAGTTAAATAGATCTGTGAAACTCACAGTCCCGGACTCTTTGTAAAATGATCGATTCTATCATTGTCAGCTTGAAAATGTTCCTTCAATGCAGTGTTGTTGGTCTCCGAAGCCTTAGCTTTAGAGCGGACAGTGTATGCAGCCCTCTCCTATTTCAGGATCTTATTCATTTGATGGGTTTTCTACTATAGACAAATCAGATGGTTGAATAGGTATCAACTGGACTTTTGAATTGAATGACGTGTGGGCGTTGGCTTGGAGTAGATTTTCCAAGTGGAGGAGTCAATGGGTCCAATGCAAAAGTCGAACGTGGATAGAATCTGGAAAAGCTCTTCTTGTTGACAAATCACTCACTAAATGGCAGAATTTTTTTAAAGTAAGAAAACTTCAACTCACCCAACAGAACGATTTCCACCATGAACGATTACATGGATGTTGTTGTCACCCTAGCTGTTACGGATATCAAGACCGTTGGATCCAATACGTCCAATACCGTTGACCATGAAGCGATTGACATACCCACGCCGGCGACGACGTTCCCCATCAAGTTGGTCACAAAGAATGACAATTTGGTCTCCGAGCTGCTGGAATGTGATTGCGATGAATGCGCTCACGGTTCTCATTAACTTTCTCGACCTGTAAATAGTTATTTTTAAGAATCCCTGAGTTTGTTCATGCTGTACCTATCCCTTATCTTGGCGAATTCTGATGAAAGCAGTTCTGGTTGAGTTCCTTGTTTTCACGCTCCATAGCATAGAACGGCCTCACGCTGAAAAGCAGTCTCGCGAATGGCGGCGTCTGTGCGACGTTTTTCTCTTTCAAGCTGTAAATTGTTATTATTCGTTTAATAACTAAAGATCAGATCACTTACAAAACCAATCCATGTGAAGTTCTGAGAGTCCTATCTCTGCCGAGTCTACTGGTTTTCTATATCTTAAACGCAGCGTCTCCTGAAATTTTAAATAATGATTATGGAGTCTAGTTGGACCTGTTATATCAAATTTACTTTTGAAACACTTTTCTTTTGAAATTCGTGGAAAACGGTTTTTCATTGTTTTTCCTGGGAGTCGTCAAACTTCTTCAGATCTTTTTTTTAGCACTTCAACATGTTTTGGCGGTCTTGGCGGTATTAGAAGGTCGCAACTACATGTTTTGCACCTGGAAAAAATTTTTTTTTGATAAATGTTGTGTGATAAATTATGATAAAAAATCATAGCTTCCAAGTTGTTTTTTTAGTACAAATTTGTGAAATTTCAGCCAGCTAAATTTTGTCATTGTTACCTACATATGAGGTTTCTTTCAACGTGTAGCAAAGATGAAAATTAAAAACTTACCGTCAATCAATTTACATTTGAATCGCCGATTTCTTCTGCTATTCTCTCATCCAATCGTTATAAATAGCCGTTCCTTCAAACAAATAATTTATGAAAATATTGAAATAGTCTTCAAGATTTTCAACGACAGCAATTGAATAATTTCTTTGAAAAAAAATCAACTTTCAATTCTGTTGGTTGAAGTAAAGGGGAGAAAGAGAAAACAACCCACAACGTCAATGTGTGCGCTTGCCTGATTAGCGGGCCGTTCGGTTGTCTTGTGCACTCCCGGACACCTATATGTTGGCAGACGGTGGCCCGAGGTGTTCGATAAAGAGAAATAGTGTGTCGCATAATAGAAACACAAAGAAAATAGAGAAAAACGGCCTCGTGGTTCAGTTGCCGCATCGTTTCTTAATACTCTTCGTAACGAAGAAAAAAGAGGGGACGAATAATAAGAAGACGTAGAAGAGACGAGGAAAATAAAACACGTGAAGAAATCGAAATAAAAGACAAACGATTTGATCAAGACAACATCAATTGTCTTTCGCGAGTCACGAGAAACAAAATACATTTTTAAAAAATTTGAAAAATGTTGTTTATTCTTGTTTTGCAAATTCACAATGTCGAAAGAAACACTCCGAAAAACAAAAAAAAACACACACGATTTCGTTTAAAGTTTTCACTATTCCTCATCTTCAATAAAATAGTAACATCGCGTTACCGTTATGTAAAAATCTTCGCTCAAAAAAAAGAAAGAAGATTATCACTTTCTACAACTTGCGTGCCTCTGTTGCGTTTTTTATTTGAAAGGAAAGAAAAGAAGTGTGAAGACGGATTGCGTGTGGGTGGAGGCGCGTTTCGAACCCGGTAATATATTAATTAAGGGGTTGGAAGCGGCAAGATGATTATTGTGGCCTTTTTTAATGACAACGTGGATAACATAGTACAAAAATCTCAATCTCTCTCAGCATGGCATTAAAATTCTCGTTTTCAGTTGACTGCAACGAGCTGAATTGATCATTGTCATAAAGTTAGTGGTTTTCTTTATGAAACATCACTAATATCCCGATATTCAAGTTTAATCTTCTCATAGACGAAGGAACACAAAAAACGCTATTAGATAAAGTTTTTGAGACAAAGAGATAGTGGCTAAGAGAGTCGATCACTCATCAATTGGAGAAACTTTTTTTTCGACAAAAATCTTTTACAGGGAATGGGAAAATAGCTTGGTTTTTGATTATCCATTAGAAACTAAAGTTTTTCTGGATCATTTTATAGGTAACCAACAATGTATCTAAAGGAAATTAGAGAAAATTTCTAAAAAAGTACACGAAAAGCAGAAAAATAAACAGTATTTTTTGTTAAATTCACTCTGTCAATATTATAAACCACATTTTCTGGTTTGGTTGGAGAGACCAACCGCTTCGTCCAAAAGTTTCGCTCCCGGGTGGGCTCGAACCACCAACCTTTCGGTTAACAGCCGAACGCGCTGCCTATTGCGCCACGGAAGCTCATGTACCCCGACAGAAAAGGGAAAACATAAAAGTGGGAAAACCGGCGAAGGGAAAAAGAAACGAAAGAGAGAAGCACCACAAGAATCAAAAGATCACCGCCACTATGTAAGAGACGCAGAATAGCTAGAGAGACCACTGTTTTCAAAAAAGTAACTCATTTAATAGAAAAGCTAGTACAGTGCTCCACATAATGATACGCCACCCTTGAAAATTTCGAAAATCTCAAAAATGAGAAATGATGAAAATTCGTCCATAACCGTATTGAAAACTCTTTATGAGTAACATTTGTTAGTTGCATAACAAAAACAAGCTTGATATAGCGAATTGAGAAAATTCCAATTTTTCAATTTTTTCGTTTTTTTCCAATCCACAAAATGATACGACACTTTCCATTTTTTGCATTATTTCTTTACTTTTCTTTGCATCGATCAGATCAAAACCGTGTTTTCTGCTATTTTATTGCTCTTTACATTAATGGGTCCAAAACAATTGCCGGCCGATAATGAAAAATGCCAGATGGACCCTCAAACTGCACAGAACTCATCAACCAGTCAAATTTCAAAAGAAACAACCTGTTCGGGAGGTACACTCTGTCCATAGGTTGTGATTCCTGTAGATTATGGGGCGAAGATTATTTTAGAATGACATCCACGCTTTTGGACCGACACAAACGCAGAACCGTGCAGTTTGCTCCGAATTTAAGATCCACATGCTCTTAAAATCAATGTCAAAATGAGCTTTCTCGTGTCTGCAGAAACTTTTTATTGAGTTTTAGTTGAAAATCAGATTGGGAAACTCAGAGAAATGTGAAACGCATCGGCTATAACAAAGGTTTATCGTAATAACCTCCTAAATTTGCCAAAAACTTACAAAGACGAAACTGAAGTTGAGTGAGGGTTACGGTGACTCCTCATTAAACTGAAAACCGGCTTATTCTTTTTGCAAATCATGTCGGCATTCTCGGTATTCAACTGTGTTGTCATAATTAAGTTTTTACTTGTTGTTAATTATGATTTGAAAACCGCATTCCACTTCAATGAGCTTACCGTAACCATCACTCAACTTCAGTTTCGTCTTTGTAAGTTTTTGGCAAATTTAGGAGGTTATTACGATCAACCTTTGTTATAGCCGATGCGTTTCACATTTCTCTGAGTTTCCCAATCTGTTTTGTGCCCATAAAAGAAGGGTTAGTCCCTTTAGGAGCACAAGCCAGGCAGGGTAGACATGAAGGGTGATAGATAACGGAGAGGAAGTGAAGGGAACGAAGAGACGACGGAGATAGTAAGGAGAGACGGTGACGAGAGGACTAAGAGAGTGTGTGATTAGAAGAAGGATAGAGAGAATACTAAGTTTATAGTGATTTTAGGCCTAAGTGTATGAAGAAGTGAGAAACCTGAAAAGAGAGAGAGAACGAAGAATTGGTGGTAATTATATAGATTTATTATTGTGGTTAAAGTGAGAACGCTTGGTGATTCGCGTTGTGAATGTTATTTATTATCATATTAGAAAACATATTAAATTAGGGAAAAACGTGAGAGACGTGACAGCGGTCCGTCGTCGTTCCAACCGATCCGATTCAAACTTGCCTCCGTCGACGGCAGCCCATCTCCACGGCAAGTGAGTCGCGACGCAGAGAAATGCCCAGCAGAGCGCGGAAGCAGCAGGACAGTGCAGAGGAAAACAGAAGGAGGCGATTCCAGGGAAAAGGACGACGGGGAAGCTGAAAAGGGGGGTTAGAAGGGTGGAGCTTTGCTCCTTTTAACTGTTTGTGTGTTTAGGTATTATTATGTATCGTACACGACTTGTGAAATCAAGGGATTTCACAACACTCCCCGGGCGGGCGGCTCCGGCTAATGGAATTAGTCGGAGGAACCCAGTCCGTGTGTATTCAGACCATCCACATTGCGTTGCTTTGCATGCAGATTTTCTGGACACCTTCCTGTTAGTTCTTCATCTGCTATCATTTCACCGAGTAATGCTTCGGCTTTTGTGAAGATGTATTCAGGTGTGAGTGTTCTGTTCTCTCTTTTAGCTGCGCATTTTTGTCTTACTATAAATGGCATTCAAGCTAGGAGGGAAAGGGTGGCTTGGTGATCAAAGAACAGTGGATCTGCTTCATTTATTTGGTCATAAAGTTGCCGAGATGCTCTGAGGTTGCGAATGAAGTTCTCAGAATTATCTGATACCACTCTTACTTTTTCGAGCTCTCGGACCAGACTTCTAACGCTGACGTGGTCTAGATATACTCTATCGAGATTTTGAAATGTGATGAGGATTGCCTTTTTGGCGTCGTTTACGAGTGAACGGTGTACTGCTGCTTTTCCAGTCACTTTTTCGAGAAGGGTGTCTCTGACGATGTCTAAATCAGTGTCTCCTTGAGTTGCCATTTTGTTAAATAGCGATCTGAATTTTGGGTAGTAAGTTTTGTCTCCTGAGAATGGAGCGCAGTGTCTGAAATGATCGAAAAGTCCCTCGCTTATCGAGCTGTCCATGTATCTTTCTCCTCTATTATTGGAGTCTCTGCTGCTGTTTGTTTCCTTTTTTGGATCTGGTAGGAAGCTTTCTTGTTGTTGCTGAGACTTTGCCTTCTTCGGAGTAGAAGAATCAGTTGGCCAGTGGTTTTCTGCTGAGTTAGAATTCATTAGAAATCGTAGTTCCAATTCCTTTTCCTTTTGCCTTATCTCAGCATCTTCATGTTTCTTTCGTCGCATTGGACAGTTGAAATACTCATGCAGAAGAGATGTGCATTCTGTACACCTTCCCGTGGAGGCGCAGTAACGCATTAGCATTTCTTTACTCACAGTACAAGCTGCGAGTAGATGTCTGCCTTCACAGAGCTCGCATATAGATGTTCTCTGTTGTCGTATGGCTGCTTCGATGTTATTGTTTATCTTTGAATTTTGTTGCTGGTTGGATTCACCCACAAAGCGCGCATAGTTTTGAAGAAACCGTTGCTGATTTGAAACGTATTCATTGTTGTGACTTCGCGAGTGATTCAGGTTAGCGAATGGGTTTTGCATAGTACGAGCATCTTGTGAATTTCCTCTGTATACCGAATGATTCTGTTGTCTGGAATGTTCGGTGTGAAATAGATATCTTGTCGCGTTGTGTGATTGTTGATTACTGTAGTTGGTGGTGTTATCGAAGAGTTGTTGTACTCTTGGGTTACGGAAGTTTGTATTGAAGTAAGTGTCTGATATATTTTCGGGTGCTCTGTTAATTCCTTGGTAATGGGTATTTCTTCCCGTATTCATAAGGATCGGTGTTTCTGGTATCTGGTTTGGTTGAGAGTAAGCCGAGTTAATTTCCTCGGGGCTGGTTAATACAGCACTTGGTATTTGGTTTGGGTTGTTATGGTGAGGTAGTGGGCTGGTGATAGGTGTGGATGATACAAAGATGAGAGGTGGTGATACCTCTTCTTTTTCTTCTTGGAGGGTGGCCTCCTCGAAGAAGCGTTCCATCTCTTCCAAAATTTCTTGTGGAGAAGCTGGATCGCTTATATTTAGCTTATAGGATACAGTATACTCAGTAATGATACGAAGAAGATCGATGATGACATCTTTCTTTTTATTGAGTGATAATACAGAACTTTGGACTAATACTAAACTTAAATCTTCGGCCTCTGTGGGGTTGATTCCCGTGGCTCTAGCCTCAGACTTAGCTTTATCTATCTTAGTCCCTAGTAAACCCGGTAGCTCACCGATTTCCTGGATTATTCTTTGAAGACTTCCAGCTAGGTGAGGTGCATTTACATGATCGATTGTTGGTGAAGAGGAGATTTCCGATTCCGCGAAGTCTCGGAGTTCTTGCTGCTCACGCTGCCAGAGACGTGCACCTTGGATGACAGCGTTGCATTTCTTGACGAAAGTGGTAAGGAAGGCTTGAATTACGCCGACGTGCTGTTTCGCAGAACGAGGGGCAGAGCGACGAGAGTTCATAGCCGGGAAAGCACGAAATCAGAAGAGATTCTGAAAAATCTGTAAAGTATTGATTAGAAAGAGGGGAAAGGTCTTAATGACCGAACGAGGAGAAGGAGAAAGGAAAAGAGAGAAAACGAAACACAGCGGTATAGAAACATAGAGGTTTTGCATCACAGAGTAGCAGTCGTCAGGTATCAATAGTTCGTATCTCGTGTTACGGTGGATTGTGTCAAGAGTTATCCCTTCTGCGCAGAAGGGCTAATGAGAGAGAGTTGCCGAAGGTTTCGTGGTGTCGACTCCACTAAACCTTGTCTCTCTGCATAGTGTTTCTTGTTGGTGTTATCCTTTAATTATTGGTAGCTGATCCTACTTTTAACCGGGGGGCGTCCATGGGCGGGAGAGGCCCAACTTTAAGAGTTAGACATCCTTTACGGGAGAGGTCTAGTGTAACATAAGAGTAAGACATGTTGACGAAGTGTTCAACTTTCTTTGAGTTTATTTCTAAACCTCGACATATGTCTAATGATAACAAACATAAAGCTAGTAGTCCCTCAGGGAGGTTGAGCCTCATACGGTGATCTACTAACAGTTTTAACAGGTTTGAATGGATATGAGTGGGGATGACACCATAGTATGTTACCGGTACTGGTATACTGAGAGGGTAGAGATAGGGGAAGGGGGACAAGGAGAGGAAAGACATTAAAGAGAAGGAGGGATAGGGTATACGAGAGAGAAGATTACTAGAAAAATTTAATAGAAGATAAAAGGATGTTGATTATTAGATGGGAAGATGTGAAGAGTGGAAGTGACTTCATCGTCCGGTTGGAATCGGTGGACGAATCGGTTGATCTGTAAAACAGATGTGTTAATTTCGGAAGCGACGTGTTTCAGTCGATGTTTTTATTTCGTGCTGGGTGATTTGTCAGCGATTATATTATGTTTGGTGAATTCTGCTGTGTTCTTTATCAGCAGTTATGTTCGGGTTTGGGGTGAAAGTGGACTTGAAGAGGTTTATGGCGGTTAAGAGGAACTAAGAGAATAAAGAAAATAAGGAGGAAGAGTGGAGAAGAGAACAGAGAGGAATTATGGTAATTGGGCTTTGAATATTGTTAATTCGGGCTGGTTGATGATTGTTATTACTCGATTATTGTTGTAATCGACGGATCTGGCTAATATGTCACTTAAATAATGAGATAGTGTTCTAATAACTTGTTATTGAGAACTGATATTAAGATAATCGCTCGTTGTTACGGCTTTTTTGTGAGAAAGATAAATAATTCGGAATTTTTCTTAGCTTTTTTATCTTTTTCATATTGATTTTTTGAGAGTTTTGAAAGAAATACTTACATTGGGCTTATTCTCCTTTTGTTTTGATGTTGTTGTGCTTTGTCTTCGATGGAGAAGACTCGGTAGACATCTGTTCGGTTGGAAAAGGAGAGAGAGAGAGAGATTGTGATGAGAATAGGAAAACAGGTTGTTCGAAAAACTTGATGAGATTTTCGAGAGAAAATTATATGCGATTAAACTGCTGAGAGAAAGTGATGTTCTCTTTGAATTTCGAAATTATAGCTCTTTTTATGTTTGTTTTTGTCTATGTGTGGGGAGAGATAGGGATTAAGGTGGTAAACAGGTTGATTGAAGGAATTCGACGAGATTTTCGAGAAAAAAGGGTTTTTAGAAAAAATTATGCGATTAAACTGATGAGAGAATGTAATATTTCCGAAATTTTTTCGAATTTCGAAATATTTCCGAATTTCGAAATTATTGCTCATTTTTAAATTTTGAAAACTACTGTAGAGCGTGCGCCTTTGAATGTTGTTGCGTCTGTTATACACTTATGCGTTGTTCATACATTTGTGCTTTAAGGAGCGTCTTGTGCGTCCAAGGAGCGTGCGCGCTACGCACTACTATCACACGATGATTATCGATTAATTGAAGGGGATATTTGGAGATGATGCGTGTAAAGATGAATGGGAAATAGTGTGTAGAATCCATTTTCAGAACGATTTTTAGAAATTCAGAGTTTTATGTCCAATGACGACGGATATAAGCAGAAATGAATAGTTTTCGGAGTCTATTTTGACAGCGCACTTGTGGTGGATGTGATATTACGAAGGGATTCGAGTTTTCGGACTAGTTTGAGACTGTTTACTGTGTCTGTCTTGCTGAGCGTTCTGAATGGTTTCTGATGGTTACTGTGAAAGAGGAATAACGTCTTCTGCTTTGGAGTATTGGTTCAGAAGGAATGTGAATGAGATGTTATTAGCACGATGAAATTTGAATTTTTATGCATATTTTTCTGATTTTTAGTGATTTGTAACGCTAATTTTAACGAAATTCTGGCGTATTTGATTGCTTTTGCTATCGATTTTGCTCTAATTGCTCTATAATTTAAGTTTCTCATGAATAAGTTTGAAATTTGGATGTGCGACTGAGATTTCGGTATTTTTAGCGTTAATCGCTCATTTTTATTCGAAAATAGTCATTTTCTGGCTGAAATTGTGGTATTTCAGTTTGAAATGCTTTCGCTTTTATTTGGAATAGTTTAAAGTTACATTGTTTTTGGTGAAAGATGGTGATCGGGGGTGCTTTTCCGATAAAGGTGAGAGGATATCGATTTTTGCAGTGATGCAATTTTTTGATTTGGGTGAATGATTCACGTCAGTGATGACGGTTCAGTGGTATGCTCGAGTTCGTAAAAAAGGGAGATGCACCATTTTGTGCCCATAAAGGAAGGGTTAGTCCCTTTAGGAGCACAAGCCAGGCAGGGTAGACATGAAGGGTGATAGATAACGGAGAGGAAGTGAAGGGAACGAAGAGACGACGGAGATAGTAAGGAGAGACGGTGACGAGAGGACTAAGAGAGTGTGTGATTAGAAGAAGGATAGAGAGAATACTAAGTTTATAGTGATTTTAGGCCTAAGTGTATGAAGAAGTGAGAAACCTGAAAAGAGAGAGAGAACGAAGAATTGGTGGTAATTATATAGATTTATTATTGTGGTTAAAGTGAGAACGCTTGGTGATTCGCGTTGTGAATGTTATTTATTATCAAATTAGAAAACATATTAAATTAGGGAAAAACGTGAGAGACGTGACAGCGGTCCGTCGTCGTTCCAACCGATCCGATTCAAACTTGCCTCCGTCGACGGCAGCCCATCTCCACGGCAAGTGAGTCGCGACGCAGAGAAATGTCCAGCAGAGCGCGGAAGCAGCAGGACAGTGCAGAGGAAAACAGAAGGAGGCGATTCCAGGGAAAAGGACGACGGGGAAGCTGAAAAGGGGGGTTAGAAGGGTGGAGCTTTGCTCCTTTTAACTGTTTGTGTGTTTAGGTATTATTATGTATCGTACACGACTTGTGAAATCAAGGGATTTCACAACAATCTGATTTTCAAATAAAACTCAATAAAAAGTTTCTGCAGACACGAGAAAGCTCATTTTGACAAGAGCATGTGGATCTTAAATTCGGAGCAAACTGCACGGTTCTGCGTTTGTGTCGGTCCAAAAGCGTGGATGTCATTCCAAAATACTCTTCGTACCATAATCTACGGGAATCACAACCTATGGACAGAGTGTACCTCCCGAACAGGTTGTTTCTTTTGAAATTTGACTGGTTGATGAGTTTTCTGCAGTTTGAGTGTCCATCTGGCATTTTTCATTCGGCCGGCAATTGTTTTGGACCCATTAATGTAAAGAGCAATAAAATAGCAGAAAACACGGTTTTGATCTGATCGATGCAAAGAAAAGTGAAGAAATAATGCAAAAAATGGAAAGTGTCGTATCATTTTGTGGATTGGAAAAAACGAAAAAATTGAAAAATTGGAATTTTCTCAATTCGCTATATCAAGCAATCATTTCTCATTTTTGAGATTTTCGAAATTTTCAAGGGTGGCGTATCATTATGTGGAGCACTGTAGAATAAAACAGAAGAGTTTTGGAAAAGTATATAACGCAAACTGTTTATTTAGCCAATTTCAGAGTCACAGACTTTCCGGGTCAATCTCCACATAAAAGTTGATGTCCATAAGACAGTAGGTAACTCAGTCAGCTTTTAACCAATTAGCTGACCATAGCAGTGTATGAGGGAAAATAATGAATTGGCGGGTTGAGACATTTAGGAATGGTAATTTCAGGCAAAAATATCGTATGAATCAATTTCATTCGTTTTAAAAGACAAAAACACAAATTACAATAATATGTATTGAAATAAAAATAATACAAGTAGTTTGAAATCTTTGAATTTGTAGAGATGCTGAAGTACCATGCTTCCTTTCTCTGACTATCACTGGCACAACTACGATTTGGAGTTCAAATCCATTTCACATCTTTTTTTTCCAGTTTTGGCACAATAATTGATTTTCCAGCCACTGGCATCCAGAGATAACGACGCTGTTGATTCACAAATCTTCTGTTTCTTTTTCTTTCTGGACAATCACACTGAAAATAAATCGTGATTGGTTGATGCTCTTCTTTTTCATGCTGGTTTTTGCTTTAAACCAACTCACAAACATGCAGCAGCTTAAGTCAATAAAAAAGTGAACAAATGAGAACAAAAATATGAGTCATTTACAAGAATTTGATGAAAAATATCAAAGTTGACTTTTGAACACATTTGAAAATTATCATTTTCACTTGGCTACAAAAACTCAAGTAACCCTTTTTTATATAGAAAAAAGCTTACCTGGTAGAATAAAATCAAAATGTACGAATATTCAGAAAAAAGCAATAAGAATTTCAAAAAAATAGATGAGAAAAACGACACTATTCCGTTAAGCATCGAGAGGGAAAATGAAAACTGATTCAATTTTCATTCGACCAAAAGTACAGTTTTCTCTTTGTCTCGTTTATCTATGCAAAACGACACGTCAGCTAGAATAACAATTGCCAGCACTAGATGCTTGATGTTTCATCAATAGCCCTGGACGTCCCTTTTTTCGAAAGTAGACAGAATTTGCAGGATGATAAGAATTGAATATACAGAACATGTCTTGTCGATTTTAGATGATCCTTAAAAAGAACTGTAAAAACATCTTTTTTTCTTGAAAATGGGATCTGCTCTCAAAAATGGACACTTTTTGAGATCAGATCCCAACTTTGAAAAAAAAAAAACTAAAAACTGGATTCAGCGTTGTTCGACGTCTTGTTTATTGTGAGATAAAGAGATGAACCAAAAACATACAGAAAAAGTATAATTGCGTAAAATCAGAACTGGCAAAATAAATACATCCAAAAATTATGGTGAAAAACCTTCCAGTAACTGAAAGGAAAACCATAGCGCAGTGTTAATTTGCCTATCCAATAAAAGAGTAATACATGCATAAATAAACGAAAATGATATGAGTTTCTTTGACATTTGATCACCCTCAGGAATTTTACTATTTCTATCGTTTTAGAGACTCCATTTTCAACAAAAATCATGATGAAAAACTTCATATTTGTAAAAAACAGATTCTTCTATTTTGAAGGTTAAAATTTTTGCGAAAGAATAAGAAACTGCTCACTTTTTGAGCGTCTCAATAGTTTTTCATTTTGATAAACATCAAAATGATTCAGATCTTTAGAAATTACTTCAAGAGGGACCAAATATCAATGAAACGCATTGTAGATGTGGATCAATCATCGAAATAATCTGGATTGATTGGAACGCGGACATTGTTGACGTAGAGCTTGTGTATTATTCCAATCCTGTAAAATAGCATGAATATTCAAAATATCTGTGCATAAGTGTATTTTTATCTGTGTATCTGTGCAATCGGAATATTTATGTGGACTCACAAATAGATATAATGATGATTAGTTTTTCAGTGCGATTGTTCATCCAACTACCCAAATAATGAACTCACTCGATGTTTCCGCTACCGATGGCCACAATTTTGCACGGCGTTCCTTGTGGGCCAACGGTGAAGGAAGTGACAGTTTCATCATCGAGAAACTCCCCCTGAAAACCGTTTTTGATTATTACAGATCAAACTTTAATAAAAGCAGTGTCATAAATGTGAAACGTCATACTTACGGTAGTTGGGACAAGAACGCCATTTGCGGTTACGTCCATTGTGCTTTTATCTGTAGTTTGCTAATTAAATAAAATCGCTTTGAGTTCACAAACCAACCTAAATCAACTTGCCACTCAACTGCATTAATAAAAACCTTCCATGATTGCCAACGTCGGTGGTGTTCCTTTTTATAATCCTTCAGTAACTTTCCGTCAACCTGAAAACATTTTTTTTTGAGGTGGTAGTAATCACTTCTCGGAATCTCACTTTTAATGCGTACATTAAAAGCGTAGTATCGGCGGCCTTCACCATGACTCGACATTGAAGAGTTTCCACTTGGAATGATGCTTTTCCAGTAATTTTGTATTGTCCTGTTCGGAACAATTCCTGAACGAAAACACAAATTATATTTCACAAAAATGACAACAATATTCTATCTAATCTTAGATTTTCATTGATATAACTCCTGAACTCACATTCCCATCAACACGAAGAACTCTGACTCCAGTTCTCTCTCCGTGTTCGAATTCGACAACATGAACTTTAGATTTGATTGGAATTTTCCACAAGATCACATCTTCTGAATTGGACATAACGATACCAAACGTCGAGACAACTAAAAATGTTTTCACAGATAAAAAAGATCAATAAAACCTTTTTTTTAAAGCTCTCTTTCAATAGTAGATAAAAGAAAACGTAAATAATAACAGAAGAACTAGTTTATGAAAACAATGAAATATTGAAATAGCATCTTGTTGCTCTACTTATCGGGACAGCTTATCAACAGAAAATGACACGAGGGCACTTAGAGAAGAGAGAAAATGAAGAGAAAATGTGAGCACATATTAGGTTCTTGTCATAAGGCTTAATTATAGACGCGTTGTTTTGAAGTCTCAAAAATTAGTAATACTCAAACAACACCTTATTAGGTATGTAGTATGATCGATACTCACACTTTGCGCCTACCCGATGTACTTTTTGAAATGCAATTATTCATCAATCAAAAATTTCGAAGTCAAACGAGGAGAGAGGTATTCTCGTGAAAAATATCGTTTAACTTAATATGAGATTTTTGAAAAAATACTTCAAACAGAAAACGAGCCGATTAACTGAAAACTCTCACTGAACTATTAGAAGATATTAAAAAATGCAAGTTGATAATTCTCCAAAAATACACAACGGGAATGTTTGTCGTGATGAGAAACGCATTCACAACTTTTATCTTCAATTACCAAAGTCAGAAAAATGTATTATTCAGATTTCAGTAAAATGAAATCCCGCTGTGAGTTGCACGTCTTGACTAATGATGTTGATAATATCAGATGTAAGCCCGCTGCACTTTTTTTAAAGTACACAATTCAACTCGCAGACCACGAAGCAAAAAAGGTCATATTTCACACTGATTATAACAGGGAGTTTGAATAACAATGTGAGTTAAGTTTTGAGTGAGAAAAAATACACGATTTTAATGAACCAGTAATAACGGGACATTGACGTCTTGATTTATTTTGTACTACAAATCATTTTTGAAGTTCCGGTATAGTTTTTTTCAACTCTCATAAAGCACATGAGCGTAGATTTCGTAATTACTGCTTTCTCTTGGTTGAGAGTTGAAAATGAAGTCAAAAATTTTGAATTTTGAAACAATTGGAAACACAAACATGCACAAACTTTGAATGATGTCATAATGACAGAAAAACAAAAAACCCTTTCATGATATTTCCATAATGCCGACACCGTTATGCTTCTTACTACACACCAAATATATCATAAAACCTATATTAGAATGGCACCCCGAATCGCCTCTAATAGAACACAACTTTATTTGTTTATCAAAAAATTAAACAAATTTTGAAATTTGATATAAAATTAAACATAAACATGCCCACGCTTTGAAGAATTTTATAACAGGAAGAACTGGAAAAAAGGCGCCCCAGACTAGTTTATGATAATTCACGTTACAGCACCAACTCCATTATGGTCATACTTCACACCAAATATCCCGTAAAACCTCTATTACAATGACACCCTTCCAACGATGACTCCAAACTTCAGGTGTTTATCAAAAATAGGGCATCAACCTCTAATATGGTGATAGTCTCAGAGAAAGTTCAAAGAGTACAACGACATGTCGTTCTAATAGAGCATTACACTACGCATTGTTATTTCTTTTCAGTTTTCTAAGGACCTATAATTTATTACATTGATTAAGAACAAGATGAGTGAGAGTTTAGAAGCAAACAAGCGTATTTGAAAATACATGAGCTAGTTATATTTTGGAATAAACAACAGAATTAAAATTAAAAAAACAAGTGAATGAGGCCTCACGTTCAGTAAAAATGCATAAACTGAAGATTCCGTAAAAACGGATTTAGTCAGTGAACTATAATATCAGAAATTTTCAGATAAGGCAAAAATAATGTTTTCCGAAGAGTACACTTTTGAATACTTGTCGTGATTATAAACAACAACTGCCTGCTTTTGAAAATGCAACTCGTTTGAAATTGAATGATGAGAATGATGCGCGGGTCGCAAAAGCGACACTTTCTTTTATGGTTTGCAACCCAATGGACAAATGAAAACAATTGAAATTAAAAAACTGGCATTATCACGTTCGTACCACACATCACTTTTTACTAAATGTGCTCTCTTGGAAAACAAACGGAAAGCGCGTGAGTATATATCCTATAATTAATGCATACATTTGAAAAAAAGTTGAAAACAAAGGTCTTAATTTCAAGATGATATCAACCAACCTTTCCATCATAACAAACAAAATCAGAAACAAAACCCTGATGACATATATGCATTCACAACTACATTCAATTAAAATGGAAAACTCCTTTAAAATTGTTGCCAAGAATAAAAATGGGGACATTGAATTTTTCACCTTTCGATTGATCGCTGGATTGGTCTCGTCATAGAAACTTTTTGGTACAAGTAAAACTTCTATCGTAGCTTCATGTTACAAAGACGGCGGAATCTTTTTTCAACCACGTTTGTTGGACGTTTTTCGCTCGCCCACTGTGTAGTTATCATTATCAATTTGTTTAGCAATATCCAATGTTCCCTCAAAAGACAAAACTTCAAAATTCGGAATAAAATCAAGCGAAAGTAGACTGGACATTGAAACTATAAATACCGAGTAGAGAAATGGGTCAAAATTAGTTTTGGCTTTCAAGCGGAGTTCAGACCGAAGGAAATGGAAAAAGTTCCAATAAACCGCAGATAGTTGTACACCAAACCTGCACTGATTGTAACCGATTTCAATTGACTGGAAAACAAGAGACCCATGCACACTTTTGCATGCGTTGGGAACCAATCGTTTTAATTCTAACCCAGCCTCGAACTTGAAATAATACAGCGGACAAAATTCATCAAGGTTATCTCGGAAAAATTAAACATTAGCATAGAGAAGGTACTCAGGACCTATGGGAAAAGGGGACTCAAAAGTATATAAAACAACTCGGGGAGAAATGGGAAACGAGTTCAGAGGGGGAAACAAAATTATAAAACAAGGACATAGTGTGAAGATGAAACTGGGTAGGTGATTTCGTGTGAAGATGAAACTGGGTAGGTGATGAATGGAGCGGAGTGGATAGAAGAGGAGCAAAATGGACTACGGAGATGGAGGCAAGACGTCTGGGCAACCCACGCGGCAACTGGAATGAAACAAGTTGAAAACCTCAGCAAACCTAATGGGACGTATTAAAACTTACTCGCACTGTCGCCACTCTCCTGGGTTGTCCACTGGACTATCCGATGCAAGACTGTCATCATGAAAGTATGCGGTAACCCTCTCACCAATCGCAATGTTCTTCGAGGCATAGACAGAAATCCGTGGAATGATCGGGTGGTTCTTGAGTACACGACTGAGAGTCTCAATAAACACTGAATTGGGAGTAGCAGAGTGTTGGATGAAACGCATTGCGTTACTGTAAGAAAAACATTCATTATTACTCCAATATCTTTAAATTTTTACATACCCAATTCGACGTGAGATGATAGCCATATCAGGACTAAAGATAGAAAAAGTCTTATGGAGCGGTCCGTCGTTCAACTTTAACTGCGAAGTACAATCCAAAGAGCTGGAATTGTCAGGCTTTGATCTCTTAGCCAGTGGAGAGCCAGTCGGATCTTTCACTTGGTTCGGGTCGAGGAACAATTCTCCAGCCAGTTCGCCAATCAGTTCTCCTGCTTCTATCTTCTCGCCGGCTATCAGTTCGAATCCTTTCGCCTCATCGTCACACATAATCACCAGCATCTTTTTGCCACCGTTTTGCAGTTGGCGTCTGGGGCAGTTGCGAGTGCATCCACAATCGGATGAGCACTCAACAGTTACGTACTCATCACCAAATGTGTGTTCGTCTAGCTTCTGCAGTCGGCCCATTCTATCAGGAACACATAGCTTGGTGTTCTTTCCAAAGTGATTGTGAATGAGCATTGCTTCGTACTGAAAATAATTTTTTCATTTTTTATCGATTTTAAATAATGTAACTTACGGTAAAATTGCATTTGCAAGACTGTGGAGTTTCGCATGGCGTTTTTCCAAGTTTGAAAGTGTTGTTGGTACGAAGAGCCGTTTGAAGACAATTATCGAATAGGTCGTCAAGAATGCAAGTTTTTTCGATGCAGTGAACGAGAACGTCATGCAACATCACGTGCTGAGTCACAAACTGAAAACATGATTTTCCTAAAGAAAATTGAACTAAAACTCACTGTGTAATTTGGAAGGGGTGTAGTTGGACCCGTGAAACACATATAGTGAACATTTCCTTGTCCACTATCTTGTTGTATCTTGGAATGAAAATATGTGAGGTCCTGAAGAAACCAGTAACGATTGGAACAATCAGTTCGAAGAGCAGGAGTCATAAATTGTTGCAATTCAATTAGAGCTTTCATCTTCTTGTCGGAGACCTGTCTCTTTAGAACCTCTACATATTTGTTTCTGGTTTCCGCAATTTCGTAGAGCGTTTTCTCATGACTTCGGAGATGTCCAACGGGGAGGTCGAATATGTGGAATGACTTCCAACCAACATACAAGACAGGCAATCGTCCCTTTCTGGCACCTCCCTATAAATACAATTTAAATTAAAAAATAAAAACAAATATGAACAATACCTTGAAAATTGCTTGAATTCGCCAAAGTTCTGGAACCTCCGGATGCTCATCGGTTCCTCCATACATTTGGAGAGCATCTTCTCCATGAAGCTTTTTGAACGGAATTCCAGGAATGTTTTGATATTCCACAGGAACTTCCACACCTTTCTCTTGTGCCACTTTGGCTGCATGACATCCAGTGGGAAGCTTTACCACTAGCTGAGTCACAAAGTTGATACATCCCATCGAGTACCGTATATCTTCAAATGCGATACCGATCACCGTAAAGACTCGTCCGTCAAATTTATGGGTCGACCTGAAACATTTGGAGTTCGTAAAATGTAATGGAAAATGTGAACACTCACATTTCGTTAGATGACAAGCGATTATCGATGCCCGAGTCTCTATCAAAATTCGAAACGATGTTGAAGATATACGGGCACGAACTATCACGTCCTTCTGGGATTCTCTGTGAGTTGATACACCGCATGTTGTCATCAGCTGTGGGTGAAACTTGACTGACTTTTTGGATAGGAGTTTGTGGTAGTGATCCTGCATCAATATCGATTTGAACATTCTCACTTTTCACAGCCCATGGGACACACCGAGTGGTAGAGAGGCGACGACGTGATGATGGGATACCACTAGTACTGTAAAACAAAGGTTTACTCAATTCAATTTATTTTCTAGTGATTCTTACCTTGAAACGTCCTTGTTCTCTCGAGCATGTGAATCAACTTGGTCGTTATCGAGAAAGACGCAGTCGTCATCAAAGTTGTGCTCCTCAATTGAAATTTGCCTGGATTTCGACATTGAATCATGCCGAATAAAGCTCAGATTGCGTGATGTTGACGATCTTTTCCTCGATTTCGACGGAGTTTCCGATGTGACACGAGCCTGTGCAGATGGGGCAAAGAGTCCAACATTATGAAGTTTTTCCATGTTTTGTTTAGCAATCATCATGTCTTCCTTTTGACGGTTTAGCTTGACTTCGTCGAGCAACTTTCTTGTTTCTCTAACTTCTCGCTCGCTGCAAACCATACATTTTATTCTAAATGTTTCGTTTTCGTTCATATCAAATCTGGCAAACTGATTTCTCAACTTTCTTACCTGGGCCGTCGAAAACCGAGAAAAATGCAGTCCCTGTCTTCAATGTTGTGTTCGCGGGCATGTCTGGTTTTTGTCATGGAATTATGTTGAGTAATGTCCAGATTGGGAAAAAGTGGCTCTATCTTTGTTCGGACGGGTGGAGTTACTGATCTGACACGAGCGGGTGTAGATGGAGCAAGACGTCCAACATTATGAAGCTTTTCCGGTCGTTCGATGATTTCGCAGTCTGGATCCGGAACCAAGTCACGGTGTTTCGGGATGCTACTGCAATAACACATCATTCCAATGTACCCACTTTTCATATCAAAACTTTTTTACTTTTCTTGCCACGTACCTCATTATAAAATCATCCTTTCTGCGGATCGAGGCGCTCTCCACTTGATTACCGGACGTGTCACTTTGTCCAGAAGTCATCGTCTGGAATGGCTGCAACAGGGCACTACGAATGGATCTATTAGAACTTCTGCTCGGTTGGTCACTTTCCACGACGCGAGAAATGTTTTGTTGTGGACGAGGTGGATAGTGAATGGTGTCCTTGAGGAGTTGAGCGGCAGATACCCGCTGCATCGTACGTTCGAGTTCTTCTGAGGGAGTACTGTTGTATGGGCGGAGAACATGCTTTTTGCCTTCGTCAGACAAGCAATCGAACTGCTTTCTGAAAAGAGAAGGATTGGTAATATATTGTTGGTACTTTGAAACTATTATGGAAAAATCTATAAAATTCACTAACCTGAGCTCTTCTCCAAATTGTGCAACACTCGGACGATTCGAACTATTGGCCACTCTCGCTGAAGTCCCAGACTCTAGATGAACGTTCTCCGGTTTGATTGCGACGTTCGCAAGTGAAGTTGATTTGATATCCCGTCCGGGAATCGATGGTTTCGATTCCATGGGAAATCACGCTGAAAAAAGAAGGCGAGAGTCAAGAAAAGATCCTGAACGAGTTAAATGCAGGTGCAAAACTGACAAAGCTTCAAGAAAAAGACAAATAAATTATCAAGTCTTGGTTTGAACAGAATGGAATACGCCTAGAATGCAAAAAAAGACATCGGTGCTCGTTGGCAGACACAGTTTACACTTTCAGATGGCTAAGGACAAAAATTATCATTTCCGACGAAAAATTGGTGATCCAAGTAGAAATTCTGAACGCAAAAGTTTCAGCAGTCGTTATGAAGCAAAATTATAGAGCAGCAATAATGTTTTTGAAGGGAATTTCTTGCCATAAAGCGGTTTTCGGCAGATAGAAGAACAGCGAAAGCGAAAATGTTTGGTGACAGACAGAATTCGCCGGAAATGGAAGAACTGCCAGTGAAAATGTCTAAAACTGAGTAAAAAAAGAATTAAGCAACGACTGATTTTATGTGTAACTATAGAAAACTCTGAAGAAAAGAAAAGTATTCTGAATAATAGGCGTGAAAAGAGCTAGAACAGCGGATGCGAGTCAGAATCGCCGGAAAAGTCAGAAAAGCGCTAAGCGAAACGTCGTAAATGAGCAAAAAATGAGGGAAAAACCAGAAAAAATGAGAGAAACGCCTTCGAGAACGTTCTCTCCGACGAAAAATGACTGTTTTCTTGACCCTCGGACGCAGTCGCTGTTTTCGCGCGAGGTCAAATCCTAGACCTACCTTTTTACGAATAAATCCTAGGCGTGCCTTCAAGTGCGACTTTGCGTTTTTTTTTGCACATTACGCAGTTTTTTTCGAGTTGATATGAACGTAAAATGTTAATTTTGAAGTATCGGGAACAGATTTTAGAAATAGTATCACTAAATCTGAAAATTTTGAGACACATTCTCTGAAACTCGAACATGGCAATGTACAGAAAAAGTGAAACCGGGTTTTTTGGGTTGGCATTATATATAGCGGGTACACAGACAACTAATAACGCATTGGTCCCAATTTCATTTGGCTCCGCCCCTTCCGTTTAAAATAGCCCCTATGGTAGGTGAAAATTCAAACAAAAAAGTTTGAACGTTTTTTCGAAAAAATTTTAACGGAATCAAATAAAAAACGTCACTTTAAGCATTTTTGTGATTAGACCACAACTTTAGCGCTTTGTTTTCACTGTGAAAAATGACATTTTTGTTAAACATTTTTTGGGGTTTTTCCAAACTTTTGCTTATAACTCAAAAATACAACGTTGATTAAGATGAGGCCTTTTTATCATCTGAATCTACATAAAATTTGGAAAATTATAGGCAGTGTTCGAAAATTCCGGGGCAAGTATTTTTTCTACAGAGCAAAATATGCGATTTTTCCGATATGCAACGTATGTTCATGAAGCGAAAGTTCAATGTTGCCAAATTGTTCGAGGTTTCGTCTGAATATTATACTATATGTGTTCTATTTATTCCAAACATTTCAGCTTATCCGAATCAATCCGTAGCTTTTTTGAAAATCTCTTGATCAGTTTTCAGTGTTTCAACCGGCAAAACAGTACAACAACTTCGAGAGGCGAGGATTAAACCGTATGAGCTGAAGTTTTGCGAATCAGTGCTCTAGTTTCTTAGAGAATAGGTCTTAAGTGGAAATTGATAAAACATGTCGTTTTTTGACAACGATATCTTATTCAAAATTCTTTATATATTTAAAAAAACATTTCAACTAATAGTCACTCAGAAAAATTAATTTAACCACGAATTGCAGAGCAGAATTGCGGATAACTGGCAGTATCATATTTTCTTGATCTTTAGAGTATGCCTTCCCTCCCTTCCTTTACTCCAATACATGACAATGACTTGATCGCTCCATCGATTATTGTGATTTCCGACAGAAACTTCTTCTTTTTGTGGTTTTTTAACTCATTTCACAATTTTTTCTCATTGAAAAGTGCACCACATGAATTGGTTTTTCTTTTTTGTTAATCTTATGTATCTTGTCAAACCACTTTATTATTTTAAAAAAAATCTGTAGTTGCAGGTTTAAACACATTTTGGCTGTAGGAATAAAACGGTTATTCAAAGATAAAAGAGCCTCTGATTTTATACTGGCAGAGGCGGAACCAGACAAAACATATTTACGAGAGAAAATTAAATTGGAACGGATATAAAGAATGATTCAAGACTGAAACCCAATAAATCATTTGGATGGGAGCGGGGAAAAGAAACTGTGAGATTTACAAAGTACATTGAGTATAAAGCTGTTATTAAAACATAGCTAGCAACAAAAGCTAAATGAATGAAAATTACCGGATAATGTTGAAAAGGTTAAGGGCATCCAGACCGACAAGTTAAAAAAAGTGAACCAGTGTTGATAATTGTTAGAAGGGTGTAAATTAAAACTATGAATTTATTCAACTGTAGAGGACAAACATATTCACTTTTCATGTAGGCTGGTAGTGAGTTACAATGACAAACATAATAATCGACAAAATTAAACGAGTCACTTTAAAAGTGAAGAAATTCAAGTGAAAACAATAAAAAGGAAAAAGTGAAAAAACTCTGATGAGCCAAATGAGACGTGACGTTCGAAATACAGACTATTTGAGGAACTGACAGCCACCGTTAATTATGAGTTGATATGGACGGTCTGCGTTGAATGAACAAACTCCTTTTGTTACAGAATCCAGCAACTGGTCGAATTCGGTGTGATAATCAAACGCACGTTGTCGTTTGATCTGTTTGACGAAGTGAACCAGAAACTTCTCCTTTCCGAGTGTTTCATTGGGGTTTTCGAACTGTAAAAGTAACTGTGAGTTTTACTTTATAAACTTTTTGTTTTTAAGTCTGATTTTTTCTACAGGGTGGGTGATAAGTATTGAGACACGTATTTCTCTGATTTTCCCGCATAGGAAAAAGCTCAAGGTGTCCATTTCAGAGAATAACTATATTTTTCGAATCAGTACAACATTATGACCAGCTTTTGAAAAAAAAATACTACGTTTGATTCCGTGGTCACGTGCCAGACGCCCAGATGTGACAAGGGAAGAGTAACACTGCGCCGCGGGTAAGAAGGTTTCACAGTCAACCACAGAGATTCAATAATATAGCGGTCAACAATTATTCGGTTGTCCCATTATTGGTCTAAATAGCTTACGGTAGACTTTCTGAACATTTCTCAGCCCTCAACTTGAATTTTTTGAGGTTGAGGAGAGTGGGGGCCTCTTTGATATCCCAAGGTCTAGTTTTTGAAGCAAATCATGGAAAACCATGATTATCAACTCATAAGAAGGCGATAACCTGAGAACAAAATTATCAAAACATGTATTAGACACTGTGAATTCAGTTCAGAACTGTTGAAATCTTCCTATATTCTGTCCTTCACTTTTGTGACGGTTTATCTAAAAACTCGCTATTTTGTTCATTTTTCTCAATACTGCAAGTTGCACTTGAAGCCCTCGTGGGTCCGTGATCATCCGTTTATCTGTTTTTTATATTAATATAATTTTGAGTATAACATCTCAGCTGTCACTAACCAGATTCCTAGTCTCGAAAAATTTGTGCTCCTGAAGATATGAGCCAATGAATGTGATAACTACCTACGGCGCAAAGTCTCTTTTTCCTTGTCACATCTGGACGTCTGGCACGCGACCACGGAATCAAAAGTAGTACTTTTTTTTATAGCTGGTCATAATGTTGTACTGATTCAAAAAATGTAGTTATTTTCTGAAATGGACACCTAGATTTTTTTCTATGCAGTGAAATACATGTCTCAATACTTATCAGCCACCCTGTAGATTGAAACAAAAATATTTTAAACTATCCACTACCCTAATTAATGTTTGACCTACAATCAATCTTTTCTTTTGCATCATGCCTTCGCGTTTAGCATCACAGTATAGTTTCTTCCGGTGTCTCATTGCGAGAAGAATGTAGAGAATAGATGTTGCATCAAACATGAATTGGTATGGGTGACCACGGCAAGCGTCTGGATGCATATTTAGTTGTATTCCATCTTTACCAAGATTCACACGACGATTGTTGAACTGCATAAAAGCATCGCTGAAATCTGTGAGCACTGCCCTGGTGAACTGAAAAAAAAACGTAACTGGAATACAATTTGAAATAACCTACTCCATCATCAAAACGAATTTTTGATGCTGTGATGAAAGTGTGGTACACTCCACGACGGAATAAGTGTGTCAATGCATGTAACATCTCGTGACCCAATTTCAAGACGTTTTGACGGCAGATTATTTTGTTTTTAATCTGAGACTAAAGATCATGAGAAAAATGCTCTGTGACTGAAAAAAGAATTGTCAACATATGAAAACTTCAAAATGTCGCATACCAAGACACAAAAACTGTCCATGTTTGAATGAGTCAGTGTAACTGATGACGTTTCTTGCACCATTTACATCTTTCAGAGTTTCAATTTCCTTGTTCAGTTTCTTGGCGTTGTTATCAGTTACTGATTGCATTTTCAAAGATACTAGCTGATTAGTAGGGATTCTGAAGGCAGTGTAGAATTGTCCAAATGAACCATTGCCGATGAGTTTTGTAATTCTGTATTGCCCGTTGAAAGTATCTCCAAGTGACAAACTCATCTCGATAAATGAAAAATCTGAAAAAATGTAAAGAAGAAATAAGATTTGAAGAAATCAAAATGAGAGCATACGATAGAAAGGAAAAATAAATATGATGGGCTTAAAATAAATAAAAAACATTTATACATGGGTCCATCTAACATTAATATCAGTTGAAATTCTATATGGAAAAATGTATTATTGAGAACTTGTCCTGAATGACAAAAATATCACTTGGGCATCTATGTTCGTTTCATAAAACACTGGTTATTTGATGATTTTATAATAGTTATAATAATTTCATTTGTCAAATACGCTAGGAAGTGCTGATCACGGTGAATAAATTTACTAGATAAGTCCCTCATAAATCGGTATTATGATTGGAAACAGCGGAGTTTTGTTGAAAAACGAGAACTCGAGATAGAGAAGGTTAGTGTATAATGAAAATATTTTCAGATATAATATACTATGTCTGAAAACAATTTACTCGATTTGGCAAAATGTCTTTTTTTTTCAAAGGAAAAACCAATATCGCGTGTTGTTAATGGGATTTTCTAGGAATTGAAACTGAGTTGAATTTTTGTGTTATTAGAGTAGATCTGAATATTCAAAAAATAAGTACTATTTTCTGAAAGTAATAAAATATTAGAAACTCATTGAGAAATATAAGATTTGAAAACAATCAATAGCTGCTTTCATGTTTTGGTTCCATTATCACAGCTAACTTTTTTTTTAAATTTGTAATCACGGGTCTGTTGAAATTGTCAATACACAGATTTTTCGAAAGTTCATTTCAAAGAAGCATTTTTGTTTTAAATACGGATTATTATTTTATTTCTCTATTTGTTGAATATCCTACGGAATAAATTTTGCTATAAAAACAAACAGATGTCTTTGACTCACAATGACAGACAGATATAAGTAGATCATTCAAGTGATACCAGTTGCCTGGAAACTGTAATAAACTCACAAACCAGTGATTGATTCTGATATGAAATTTGAGCTTCTAATTTCAAATTCAGACAAATAGAAGAGCATTGCTTTTAGAAAGCTTTCAATAACTATCTGGTAGATAATTCACAAATCCGGAATAAAATTGTATTTCTTGTTCTACGGAACGATTTCTAGCTGTTTTTTTTGTGTTTCATTTTCTGTTTTTGCGCCCACGTTACCAACTTGCTTTTTTTTGCTTGATTCAGATAGAGACAAAGCCGTGTTTACAACGAAGAGACATCTAGTAAAAATGTTACTTATTCATTGTAATTTTCAATTTTTCGACAAAAGGTTCATTTAAAAGTGTAAAATCAACACATTCAGAGCCTAAATGTAAGTGTGTTACCCAACTGATAATAACAAACAATTGAGAAGTACTAACCGCATTATAAAAACGACTGTGACAAAATTGCATAGTCCAGACAAGAATGATCATATATTGTTGATTGAACAGTTTGGTTGAACAACAAAAACTAATTTGAATATGAAACGAATTCGAGATAATAACACTAAGTAAGGTCAATACGCAATTTCTTTCGTCAGACCCTTGAAGAAAGATATTCAGTTGCATGTACATTAATGAGATTTGGTTTTGTCTTATTATTAAACAATTTATTCGGGTTTTTCAAGTCGGCAATACTACTGCTCAGCAGTTTTATCAACATTGCGGTTTTATTGAAACTGATAGAGACGATACCTACTACGACAATCCACCAAGAGCGGAATTCGTTTATACGAAGAAATTTAGTGAATAAGCCAGCGATGAAGAGGTCAACTCGTGGAAAATATACTGAATGTGAGTGTCATTTTTTAGTACTCCAAATCTTGTACATAATTCTATCTGAACTGTTTCTGTTGTTCTGACATGACCCTTAACTTTTGTGAATGCATCAGTTTTCTGTTTTTTTTCTAGATTTTTAGTGTTCACACAGTTTTAAATGTACTATTACAATTAATGTGTTCTAGTTCACCGGTTTTTCGTCATCTTTTTTTCCTGTGATTTTATCATGTCATAAATTTTCATCTTATGTGCATATAAACGTTCGAATACGATACGATTTCTGTGTTGCAAAGATGTTGGAGTTTTAAATATCTGGAACGTATTGTGAAGACTCTCAAAACGGAGATAATTTCAAGCCGTGATTATAACTGGAAATTTTACAAAATATCAAAACCACATTCAAATTAAGAAAACTATAGGTGATCAAACTTTCAAAGTTTTTCCAAGTAGTTAAAACAGTATTTCAAATACCATGCAATGAGTCACTAGAAAGTCGGTGAAAAGAATAGAAATCACATGGAATGACTCCCGACTGGCTCCACAAAATTTGTGATTTTTTTGGCTCATTTGATAGATTCTGCGAGAAAAATGACCAACCTGAAAGTTTTCCGGTGACTGGACCTAATTTTCGAGATTTTCAGATTTTTAGAAAATCAATTTTTTTCAATTTTTTTTCAAAATTTTTTTTCATCATTTTTTTTCTCAATGTTCTCCCATCTGGCAAAAAAAGCAAAAACAAGTAAAAAGTAGAGAATTTCATAGGCTTTTCGATAGGCTATGAAACATTTTTTGGTCATGTTCCTACTTTGACCAGACCCCCGAAAACTGAGAGTCAAAAAAAATTATTTTTTCTGTGAAGTCGTTGGGTTGTTTTAAAATGCTTCAAAAAATAGAAGAACTCATGCAAACAAATTTTTCAAAAAAAAATTTAGGGGTAATCGCGAAAAAAAAAGAAATAAATTTTGTTGAAAATTTCGATTTTTCAAGATTTTGATGGGTATAGGAAATATGACATTTCTTCTGTTTATGCTTTGAAAACATTAGTATGTTTGAAGAAATCAATAACCACGAACTTTTAAAACCTGTATCAAGAAGTTTGAATGTTTCCTGATCAGTTTCCAATTCGTAGAATAGGCTCATAAAATGCATTCTTTTGAGGTGGTGAGAATTTCAAAAGCTTGCAACGTGCTTTAAACTTCAGATAAACGACTGTTGCTTTGAAAACATATTTAAAATAGAAGAATTAACAAATTCGGTCACTTTAAACGAAAATTTAAAATTTTCATTTTTCATGAAAATTTCATGTGGTCCCCCCTTTTGAAATTTTCAAAAAAATGAAAATTTTAAACTTTTGTTTAAAGTGTCCGAATTTGTTGAATCTTCTATTTTAAGCATGTTTTCAAAGCGAAAGTCGTTTATCTGAAGTTTAAAGCACGTTGCAAGCTTTTGAAATTCTCACCACCTCAAAAGAATGCATTTTATGAGCCTCTGCTACGAATTGGAAACTAATCAGGAAACATTCAAACTTCTTGATACAGGTTTTAAAAGTTTGTGTTTATTGATTTCTTTGAATATACCAACGTTTTCAAAGCATAAACAGAAGAAATGTCATATTTCCTATACCCATCAAAATCTTGAAAAATCGAAATTTTCAAAAAAATTTATTTCTTTTTTTTTCGCGGTTACCCCTAAATTTTTTTTTGAAAAATTTGTTTGCATGAGTTTTTCTATTTTTTAAAGCAGTTTAAAACAGCCCAACGACTTCACAGAAAAAATAATTTTTTTTGACTCTCAGTTTTCGGGGGTCTGGTAAAAGTAGGTACATGATCAAAAAAATTTTCATAGCCTATCGAAAAGCCTATGAAATTCTCTACTTTTTAATTGTTTTTGCTTTTTTTGTCAGATGGGAGAACATCGAGAAAAAAATGATGAAAAAAAAATTTTGAAAAAAAATTGAAAAAAATTGATTTTCTAAAAGTCTGAAAATCTCGAAAATTAGGTCCAGTCACCGGAAAAGCCTTTAGATTGGTCATTTTTCTTGCAGAATCTATCAAATGAGCCAAAAAAATGACAAATTTTGTGGAGCCAGTCGGGAGTCATTCCATGTCAGTTTAAAAAAGCGCGTATGGTACTATTTTTCTTGAGATTTTGTTTTCTGGGATTCCTTTCGATTGGGATGTGTTACAGTTTGCTCTTTTCCTCCTGCTTCAAAATTATCGTTACCTCTTGAATCTTCTCTCCGTTTCTTGGAAAATCTTTCAACGCTTCCATCTAACTGATTCCTTCTGTTTGGACCGTCTCTTTCAACTCAATTTTCTCTCTACGCGCCATCGTAGATTCAAAGGCCAGCTGCTCTTTCAATATAAATTTTTCAGCGGTACATATTATTTTCCAAATTTAGATTTGCACGTCCGGTTTTCATCTTCCACCCGCCGTTCTATGAATATTGTTTGTAATAAAGCCAATTGCTCTGATTTCTTCTCTCATACTGTCCCCAATATGGAACGTCATCACCGCCCCGACCTCTTGTTTTCTCTGTCTCCCTCCGAATTCTGTGCTCTAATTATATGTTGTATAACCCGCTATTAGAGTTTACCGTTTGTTCTCAAACCACCCTTCCACGTATTACTTTCTTATATTCATACAAAATGTCTTTTAAATTGGTAAACCTATATTACTGTGCTATTCCCTTGTTACCAGTCATTATTTTATATTGTTGCCCCGCATTTCTCACTATGAACCCACCCTTTGAATGATCTCGTGAGGGGACGATGAAAAATTTACCCGGATAATCGTGAAATAATTTGAATGCGAAAATACAAAAGACGGGTTTATTCAAAAAACTACAATAGCAAAAAAGATACGCATGAATTGAATATATCACAGTGACTGCGGAAAACTTCATAATTATAAAACGTTGAGGCGTGATGGCGACCACCAGAGAGAAGATAAAGACCCGTATGGTGTATCGAAGATTACGTTCAAAAGACAGTAGATGGAGAACTATAGGAACCTTTTATCTCTTATCGTTTTGTCCTCTGCGCTTTCCATCTGAAACATAACAAAATGAAGTGTGATTTCAGACAGTGGTCAGGTGATCGAACAGTCGTGATTCTTTGAACATGCCCTCCCTGTATGCGACTTACTATTTTCTGGACAATCTTTTCCAATCTTTTCCTCTTGTTGCTGGGCATGGACATCCAAAACCTTGCCTTGTTCTTTTTTCAATTCAAATTGTTCAAACATGTAGCCAAGAGCTTCTTGCTAGAAAAAAATTGCTAGAACATTCATACCGTATCTTTATATACCTGCACATCTCTAATGAACTTTCGATCAACTCTCGGAATTGTAGCCATGAGAGCAGTTATGGTTGCCTCAGCAATGCCAGCGACAAAATCGTGCAACATGACATCATTTTGTACTATACTGTGAAGCCATCCGAGAGTGAGCAATGCTCTGAGCATCCATACTGGCAGAGCCGGCAAGTTCATATTCACAAATACGTAAAGCGGCAAGTTGAAAGCTGCAGCAATTTCTTTGTACTCGTCATAACCAACCAGATCATTTGGAGACTGGCTATGGTACAGTATGTCGACCTTTGTTTTTTTGCCATTGTGGAAATTGGAGGAGTCTCGATTCATAAGAACAATGAGGTTGACAACAGTGTGAAACGCCATGTAATCACCCTAAATATTTCAACAAATGTTTACTGACATCTAATTTAACTGCTTACACTTTTACATAGAGTACAAGCACCGATGACCCCAATGGTATGGGATCTCACACTTAGTGAAACTCCTTCCCAATTCACGCCGCAAACTAAGTGTTGAAACATGTACAGTATCGCTTGCTTTTTGCTGATGATTTGAGTACTAATGGTATTAAGGACTTTGAACGGAGTACCCGTCATTTCAAGTGATCTCCATCCGATGACGTGAACGGGATCGTCCACAAGCTGAAAAAATGAGTAATTTAGTAATTGGAGTTCTATATTTTAAGAGACAATGTCTCGCTCAAGCCACCAGGCCATGTTACACATAAACCAAAGTGATCCGTTTTGGCTGATTTTTTGATATGTTACTACCCTAGGAATTCTAAGGATTTTATACTATACCAGATTAGGCTCCGTACCCTCTGACCTACCGAAACGCTCGATTGAAGTTGAAAAATGAAATTTTTTTTTTCGAAAGATAGTATCAAAATCTCTTCAGAAATGAGTTGCCAGCCTTATTTTGTGCATTTTACAAGATAACATCTTTTTTCTAACTCTCCTGCATCATATAGAAAAAATCACATTTTTGAAAAAATTGTCAATATTTTCATGTTTTTTGGATTTTTCTGGTGGTCGAAGTACTGTGGTCCGAAGTGAATTTATGATTTTAAGATACATATTAGTGATGGCTATCTGAAAATCTAAAGATTTTCCCCAGATTCCACTGTCTAGGTGAGTTATGATCAAAAAAGTGACGAAATTTTATGCATTTTAACGTACCCCCCTCCATGGTAAAAAACGGCCGGGTGACGAAAATCAAAAATATTTTTGATTTGAGTTATTTGAAGCTAAAATAATATTCACACAAATTTTCAGACAATTTTAGCCATGTTTCAGTAAGTTTCAGACACCTCCTCCATTTTTTCGAGTCAAAAAGTTTGAGCTCCCGTAACTTTCCAGATTATGACTCAAAGTTTATGAAACTTTGGGAAAAAAGTGAAATATACTTTAAAAACACAAACAATTAAATAAATGTCAAGTTTTGTCATTTTGTTCAACTTTCGTTTCTTTTTTTATCTGATAGCTTCATGGGTCTACGATAGGAAGATATTCTGGCGAATAAAACGCCAGCATTCTTTTTTATAATCAACTTTTAGCTATTCATTTGTATTTTTAAAGTATATTTCACTTTTTTCCCAAAGTTTCATAAACTTTGAGTCATAATCTGGAAAGTTACGAGAGCTCAAACTTTTTGATTCGAAAAAATGGAGGAGGTGTCTGTGACTCACTGAAACATGGTCAGAATTGTCTGAAAAGTTGTGTGAGCATTATTCCAACTTTGAATAACTCGAATCAGAGATATTTTTAATTTTTGTCACCTAGTCATTTTTTATCATGGAGGGGGGTACGTTAAAATGCATAAAATTTCGTCACTTTTTTGATCATAACTCACCTAGACAGTGGAATCTGGGGAAAATCTTTATATTTTCAGATAGCCATCACTAATATGTATCTTAAAATCATAAATTCACTTCGGACCACAGTACTTCGACCACCAGAAAAATCCAAAAAACATGAAAATATTGACAATTTTTTCAAAAATGTGATTTTTTCTATATGATGCAGGAGAGTTAGAAAAAAGATGTTATTTTGTAAAATGCACAAAATAAGGCTGGCAACTCATTTCTGAAGAGATTTTGATACTATCTTTCGAAAAAAAAATTTTCATTTTTCAACTTCAATCGAGCGTTTCGGTAGGCAAAAAGGGGCGGAGCCTAATCTGGTATGGTATAAAAATCTTAGCATTCTTAGGGTAGTAACATGTCAAAAAATCAGCTGAAACGGATCACTTTGGTTTATGTGTAGCATGGCCTGTAGGCCTATGCTCGAGGCAGTCAGAGATTGTCTCTTAAACGCTTACTGTCAATAACGACTTGTCAACATCGTATTCTTTGAGCAACTTTTCTAAATCGTTGAGCGTGATAGTGGAAAAAAATTGGAGGAGTGGATTGAACCTTTTGAAAATTTTATCTTGCTCATCTGAAATTTTTGTTTTCTTCACACTCGGGCTTTGTTTTGGAAACTCTAACATCAACTCAATATACTAACCTGCACCGTTTTCAAAAGGCATTCCCTGTTGTTCTCTCAAAAGCGGGATCATGATCGCCACCTCATCAGCAAAAACTTGAGAATCCCCTGGTTGCTCGTCGCCCATCACATTAGCAGAGATTACACGAAGGTAAAATTTCTTCTGGACACCACCGCCATACTGAAAATGAACTTTATCAAAATGTGATCAATTTCAAACAACAATTACCATTTTCAGCATCTTTGCAAACGTCTCAAAAGTCCCGAAGAAGTCTCCACACGCTTCCCACGTGAATCCCGGTAAACCCGATTCCACTCTTTTGACTGCACGCAATTCACTGTAATCGATCAAAAAATAATTCATTTTCTGAGTTTTTCGAATGTTTTCTGGGAGCGCATAGTGACTGGGAAGCAGCTTAAGGGATTTTCCATCCGAGATCACCCAGTTCGTCTGTAATTACATAATTAAATCAAAAGTTTAATCAATATTAACTCACCAACGAGTTTGGATACTTCGGATCTTTTCCGAGTGTTTTATCAGACATTGAATAGATCTTCCATTTGGTATCGTCGTTTTTATGCGTCGGTTCCGACATTGCCACCTGACAAAACAACATTAAAGTGAGCGATTCAAACAAAAAGCAGCGAAATAAAAATAAGGTTATTCCGAAAACAAAAAAAATCGATAAAAATCGTCTGCAAAAACAGACAAAGAAGGAAAATTTAAAATGAAGAAAGAAAAGGTCGGATAACAAGGGCGAATGGAAAGAAAACACGGATGTCTCGTCTTTGAATGAGTTTCTTCAGTACGCCAAAAAGGTGGTGGTCCAGTGGAGCGCACTTGCCCACCTTTCTTGCGACGCGAGAGAAGAGGTCGTTCACCCTATGGTGCTCTGGGAAGATTGTCATTCTAGAAAGCAGAGTAGGTACGGTGTGGATCAATTGTTTCAAATGTGTAAAATGATTTTCGTTCTTTTTTTTCTAACATTCATAAAGGTTTTCGTTTCTTTCATTTCCTGGCATTCACTCTGTTATTCATTTTGCACAAAATATCCAAGAGCAAAAAAGAATGCCCACTTTTTCGAAGTTCGTATTTTTGAGTTAGCAAATCAATCTCATTAAAACGACAAGTGTAAACATGCGAGTGAATGAAAAAGAAGATTTGTGAAAGATATTGAAATAAATATAGCGAGTTATTATACAGAAAACTAAACATCTCGCAAAATAGGGTTGTAAAAACGACTGGCTGTGGTTTTCATACATTTATTAAAAGAAGATAAAATTGGCGCTCTCTAGTACGCTTTTTACCGAGAATAGATGGGGTGCTTCTAGAAATGCGAAAAGTGAGATATACGAAAATAGGTGATGTTTCAGCAAGACGGTGAGCAGTAAGATAAGATATTGCACAAAAATGAAAGGGCATACACTATACAATCGAGTACATTTTCGGCTTTCTTGAAAAACGGAACAAAAAAATAGTTAACAAAATACATATAAATTATCTTGATGTTGTAGCCTTTTATTCAACGAATTTTCCGTAGTTGACTATTTTTTACCGGCCCTATTTTGTCATAATGATTCTCCTTTTATACATTTTTCCCTTACCCACAGTTCCCTCGCAAGGGGCTTGATCAGGTATCCAGTTTAAACTATTGATTTTTTTCGTGTCAATAAATCAAATAAATAAATTATGATGTCCGGTTGTTTTCATCTGTTTTGTTGGCATCATTGAACTGGAGGTCTCTCTGTGTACAGAAGGGCTCCCGGCGGGAAGAAGGAAAAGTCGCGTTGCGGCTTCTTGAAATCTCTGACCTTATAGCAACAGAAAATTATCCGAAGAATAGTCATGAAGCGATTTCATTGCTGCGTTGTTGATTTTCTGAATGACGAGAAACTTTTTTTTTTCACAGGTTAAATTCGCTTCAACCATAGGTGCACCAGGTTTCTGATCTGTAACTGATCTGTTACGGCTATTTTTTCTCCGGGGTTCGACACCGGGCCTGGCAAAACTTTTTTGCATTCCGTTTTTGGTCTTTTGGTACGAATCTGACAACCAGGGTTCGATCCCCACTGGTGGCAAAACTTTTTTGTTTTTTGTTTTTAGCTTTTTGTTACCAATCTGAAGACCAAGGTTCGATCCCCACTGCAGATAAAACATTTTTGCTTTTTATTTTTTGTTTTTTGGTATTACTTTACGGTCAAGGGATTGACTCCGGATGTTGGCAAAATTTTTTTTAGTGGTTTTTTTTATCTTAACAAAAAACCGGCATCTAAAAGCGCCTGATTTAAAAAAAACATGAGTTAATGGTTTCATCGTGATATGTTTCTTATTTTTGAGATGTCCGTTTTTTTGTTAAGATAAAAAAATCAATAAAAAAGATTTTGCCAACATCCGGAGTCGAACCCTTGACCGTAGACTAATACCAAAAAACAAAAAATAAAAAGCAAAAATGTTTTATCTGCAGTGGGGATCGAACCTTGGTCTTCAGATTGGTAACAAAAAGCTAAAAACAAAAAACAAAAAAGTTTTGCCACCAGTGGGGATCGAACCCTGGTTGTCAGATTCGTACCAAAAGACCAAAAACGGAATGCAAAAAAGTTTTGCCAGGCCCGGTGTCGAACCCCGGACCCTCGGAACCATAATATTACCTCTTTTCTAGAGTAAAATTTATACGCGTTTTACCGGTTTCGAAATGTCTGGTTTCGAAATGTCCGGTTTCGAAATGTCCGGTTTCGAGATGTCGCAGTTTCGAGTTGTCGCGGTTTCGAAATGTCTGGTTTCGAAATGTCCCGGAGCCGGATCCGTTACCGATGGCTGAAATATGGGGGATTGAAATGGCGCCCTCTTCCATCTAATTTGCTGCTGCTGAAACATATATTTATCTTTTTCGTCTTCTTATTTTGAGCTTCTTTCATACACGGTCGTTGAAAATTGTCGTTTTCACATAGTAGACGTGTGAGGATTGCATCGGATGACGTCAATACATTTGTCGTCCTATTGAATTATTGTGAATTTTTTGACGTTTGGGTTCCCGGAAGTTGCATAATGTAGACAAAATACACTCAATGGAAAAAAGTATCGCTAACACAAAATAACATGTTTTGAATTTTGTCAGTCAACAATGGATATGCCAAAAAGGTCCACTGAAACAATGAGGTAAAAAGGAGCAATAAAATTGTACCATATTCTCAATGTGTCGATTTCAGTGGTTTAAGAACAGTTGAATCAGCCATCCGTCTCCACACCCGATTTTATCAAAGTTCATTTTGTGAACATAACTGTCCTAATCTTATGTAATTTTCACGTATTACTATATTTTGTTTCAATAAATAAATATAATAAAGCATTCATTTCCTATGGTCTGAAGGAGCAAAACGTTGGTTTTGTAGTAAATAATGACAAAAATAATAGGGAGGAAGCGCTCGCCGTTCTGATCTCGTTCTGATGTTTGCCGTACTGATACCCTCCCACAGCTGTTTTTCAACTCATTCAGAATTCCCGGTCGTTCGCGTAATCGAACCACAAAAACAACCAACCAGCACAGGCTAATCGCAAACTATCCGATACAGATGCACCGCAAGTCGCGCGCGATCCCCATGGAAATCGTGGGGCTGTATGCGATCAGAGACGGATCGGTCTGCAACCGGATTGAATGTAACGGCGATAGCTTGCTCCCTTCTATTCTTTGCTTTTGTTCACTATAAACCAACGTTTTTTTCAAACAATTTAAAATGGATATGTTATTATTGGTTAATGAATATTAATTCACATTTGCGCATTTCTCCCTATCATTTTTGGAGTGTATTTATTTTATTTAAATACCCGTTTTGTTTACTTTTCTATTTAAGAGTGTTATTCTTTTTATTTCGTAAACGCGACTTGACATCTTTACGCTTGCTGTCTCTGGACTATTAGGTTGGCAAGAAAGTTTTTGACCATAACTCAAGTTATTACTGCTCAGACAGAAAACATAGCCGATAGCATTCATAGTGACTATCTTGGTACGCAACAGTCTGATGTTCACTGGGTACGTTCCCGGTACCCTCCTGGCAAATCTCCGGTTGTTTCAGGCCTCTGGTATGCAAGTGCGCTCTCCCGCACTAACCCTAATTGTTTGCTTAGTACCCTTTTCTTTGACCGATAATGAGTGTTTTCTCTTGATTCACTCTTTATTGTTATCGTTATACTAATTCAATGTTTTATTTTTCATTTTTGTCAGAGTCCGCCGTTTTTTAGACTAATTAAGAAAATACACCAATTTTGTCAAAAATAAAGACGCTCATAGTTTGTCTTTTTTGAAACACTTGTTCAAGTCTCACATAAAACTTGTGTTTTCAGGTGGCCATGTCGGGACCAGTGCGCAGACACGACCATACAAAATGGAATGTCTTCAAAACGCCCTATATGCTTATGGATAAAGGTTTGAGCACTCCAAACTCATTGGTCAGTAAAATTTATACTTCATTTCTCATGACAATTTATATGTAGCCAACACTTCATTCCTATATCAAGGCTAAATTTACAGACCAGTTGGATCGCTACGTGTAACAAAACCACTCTACTGTTCCCAAGTGCGTATGCATTGCCAGACGACATCCGGGGAAAACACTCAATCTCCAACACTACCTCATTGACGACGACCACTTTTTAGCAATTAAATACCTGATAGAAGACACACCGGGATTCCAGTTCGTTCAGAACTTTGCTACTCTTGAAAACTTCATTAAATTCGTCGCAACGGTAAGAAGTTGTGGAAGTGATGAATATAGAAAAAAGTTTTTCCAGATTCCCGGAAATGATCAAAAGAAGAAAATATACGTGCGCACAATTCCAGCTCTCCCGATGGGCGATTTTGGAGGAACGGATGTACGAGTATTTATTGATGAAGTCGCAGAGGTTATCCCTCTTTTGAGAGAACAACAAGGGGATACATTCAATAAGCCACATGGTTAGTTCTAGAATCTGATTTATTATAATAATATCTTGTTGGAAATTTTCAGAACATTGTGATAAAATCCAGAAAAAATTAAACTTAGCTGACCAAGGCTTTTATGCCACTATTTCACTGGAACAATTTGAGAAGTTGCTTGAGGTGTACGATATCGACAAGTCATTGATTACGGTAGGATTTTCTTCTTTCTTTTCGAGTAAACAAATCGTTAACTACAGCTAGTCGATGACCCAAACTGGTTGATGGGATGCGTATCGTTTGTAAACACTGGTGTCCACTTCAAAATGCTCAGTGTTAACGGAAATGTGATCTGCAGCAAGGATCAAGCTGCGTTATACTTGTTCCAGACTTTGGTCTGCGGTGTGGACTGGCATGGCGTCGACTTTGCCGTTAGACTTGACATTCTTCAAACAGTTCATTCGTTAGCCGATTATCAAAAAGTAAGAATTCACCAAAATAGCTTGTTTACATATTTTGTCTTTCAGGACATCTATGTTTTGTATGAACCGATTGTGAAGCTTATTGTCAATTCCAAAATAAAGCATGCGGAAATCTACAGAAACTACGGGTCAACAGACAATGTCATGTTTTACAACGAATCTCCAGTCACTTTGGTTGACCACAGCGACTATTATCTTCTCTGCGACCGATATGGATTGCCACTATACGAAACCTTTGAAAACAAATTGGCTCCTTACCCCGTTTGGTATCTCAGAGCTCTGCTCATGCTGGGATGGATCCACGGCTGCGTTCAAAAAGACGAATATTTGGAGATGTATATTCTTGATATTGCAAAAACTATCATGACTGCCCTCATGCTAGCCATTCCACAGGGAAAGCGTCAGTTAATGAAAGAAGTCACAGTAAGTTAAAATATTGTGAAGATAATATAAATACCTGTTTCAGAATGAGGCTATCCGTTTCCATTCAGAAATAATCATTTTTGATGAAGATCAATTCGTTAAAGCACCTTTTCAAAGAAAGCATCTCTTGAATGCTGACACACAAGTAACACAGCAAGAAGAGGGACCAAAGCCTACTGGGTTAGTAATGAAAATAAGTGAACACAGTGTCTCAAAATTAGTCATTCTGACGAATTTTTTTTTTCAGATTTGAAAACGTGAAGATCCGTGAAACAAATGAACGCAAATAAACTATTCCTGGACAAAGTCTACGTGTTTGGAAATTTCGTCACAATCAAACTATTTTTACCATTGTTTCACTCTAATTGATCTCTTTTATACGAATTCCTTTTATTATGTGTCTTTCTCTTATCAATTCTACGTTATTCATATTCATGTGTATTGTATTCTCCTTCCGGTTCATTCAAGTGAAATACACATTCAGCATTTTTTTTCTTATTTTCTCACCTTACAAACAGTATCAAACCTATATGCTTTGATTCCGTGAAAAAGCAACAAAAAATGTCAGACTCTACTTGAAATTGAAATGGCAAAAGTGCGTGTATGGTGCTCTCGCTGGCATTTTTCACTTGACCTATTGGTTGATTTGACAAATGGCGAGTTGAAGTTTAGGAGATTCTCGTGAATGAGTAGTGAGCGAATTTCATCTTGTGAGTGTGAGTGTAGCGCTTTTTTACATTTTTATTACCACATTCAAAGACCATTGCGTAAAACTCCAGAAACAAAAAAATTACTATACTTATATGAGCAAAGACGGTGGGAAAATGATGATTCATTATGGAAAAGTTCACAACCTGTTTATTCAGATAAGTTAATTTTTTTAAACATATTTCGCGCTGTTTGAGATGCCTATGCTCCTCCCGATTTGGGAATACTCATAAGCACCTTTTTCAATGAACTAAACTACACTGAATGTAGTATTTAACCATTGTTGTTATTCGTTTTCTGTTATTCCAAGAAATGTGAAAGAAGTCCACTTTTTTTTTACAATAGTTGAGGTATTGAAAGGTCAGGGACCTGTAATCTGTCTCAAATTATCAATTTTGTTGCATTGCTTATTGGCTCAATCATATCGAACCTAATTCGAGTTGTTTGAGATGCCTATGCTCCTCGCGACTAGGGAATTTTCAAAAACACTATTTTCAATGACGGAAACTACATTGATTTCAGTATTTTAACAATTTAGATTGTTGTTATTCTATTAACTTTGTTTTCGTTTTCTGTTATTCCAAGAAATGTGACACATAACAGTTTGTATTTCTTCTGACTTTTATTCTTTGAATTTTGATGTCTTTTGGGCAATTATAATACAATTTTTTGTTATTTTTCAGTTTCAATAAAAATATTTTTCATCACGTCAAAAAAAAACCAATTGTAAACTCAAGCCTAGTTTCAAGATAACGAGGTACCCAGGAATTTGAAAAAAATCAGAATATTTGGCACATTTTCAGTACATTTCTCAATGATGCTACGCTCTATGGACCAGACTTGCAAAATATCGACCCGGGCCGGGGCGGTAGAGAAATTTACCAGCCCGGAGTCAAAAATGTGCACAATTTTTTCAACTTAGAATTTTTAGATTTGTAAATATACAGTCAAAAATTCGACTTTTTTGCAAAAAAAACGAAAAAAGTTTTGAAAAAAATCATATTTTCAAATTTTTGTACTGTGACCCGGGCCGATCGAGCCGGGTTGGGCTAGGCCGGTGAAAATTCTCAGCTCGGCCCGGCCCGGCCCGCTGCAAGTCTACTATGGACGAGGAAACGTTGGCCAACAGTAACAAATAAGAAGTAAAAAGACCTTGATGTGTGTGTGTGATATTTTAAAATTTTGCTAATGTCTGAATAATCATAATAGTAAGATTTCTTTTGTGAAGAAATGTTCAAAAGTTCAATCATTACTAGTTTTTAATTTTTCAATAGCATTCGACCTCATCTTTATTGACAAAAAACTTGCAAACATCATCAATATTTATTTTTCAAACATTTTTTGCTGACTTGATCACTCAAAATCGTGTCTATTTGATTTTTTTGTTTTGTGTTTTTCCGCGTGACAAACGATTAATGCCATTTGTTTATGAATGTGAAAAATATAACGGATTGCATCTGATTTGGTCGGAAAATATTCAAATAAAAAGATAATGGTCAGAAGTAATACAAACTGGTAAATGCCACGGTTTTGTGAAATGGCAAATAACAAAAACAATTTCATACGAATGACTCAGGATAAATTTAGATTTATAGGTACAGTGTAGGTAACTGCGGGTGATTTAGATCTGAACATCCGGAGTTTCAGATATACAGATAGATTAGGGGGATTGAAACTCTGGACATCCGGATTCCCCGGTACACAGACAGACTTCAGCCCGGCAAAAGTCTTCAATGAGGTAAAACTACATGTTTATGCTACAACGGATATAATACGGTGGTTTCAGGTTCAGATATTCTTCTGAATCAGGTATGTTCACGGTTTTTACGGATTTATTTTCTTAAGGGTTCTGATATCTTCAGATCTACTCTAGTATCTGGTATTGTTTTGTTACAACCTATTCTGAACTTTATAATTTTTCTCAGTTTTGTTCTCAGGATATCCTCCAATTTTTAACTATAGACTTGAACCTCAGTATTGACTCTCTCTTGAAACCAGTGGGAGGAGCCTCTGAGAAAGTCAGAAAGCAATGAGTGAATAAAGGGCGGAGTTCAGTATAAAAACTGCTGATCTACACTCAAACCACCATTCTTGTTACCCAATCATCATGGCGTCCCACCAACTGGTCAAGCTTTTTGTCTGCTTTGTATTGGCTATTCCGTCCTGGACACTCACATGTCATTTCTCCACCATGTGTGTCAATGACTATGATGTCATTGATAATCAAAACGTTTGCATGGCATACATCCATGTTCCGAGCAGAGGATTTTATTTTGGAGGATTGATCCATGATGTAAAGAAAATCAGTCCAACCTACAATCTCACTTCCGGACAAGACTGTCAAATCAAGGTAATTTAATATTTCAATTAAACCGAGACAACTTTCTAAATGACCACTTACAGACTGTGGACAACGATCAATTTTACGAGTGTTTCTGCTTCACTCCGCTGTGCAATCACCCGTACAGTGTGAAGGAGTTTGTCTCCAGAGGTTATACATTGAAACCACCCGCCTCCATGTAATCCAGAAACTGCCTGCTACATTCATGCCGCATGTCTCTCCCAAAGAATCAAATTTCCCTCATTTTGTTTTACCTCTGTATAATTTCTCACCTCTAACCGTTTAAATTCTTAAATGAATGTTTGTAAAATATACCATTGGTTTTTTATTATTCCCAAGCAAAACTTTAGATACCGTAAAATTTTCATCTTTTCAGTTTGCACAGATTAGAAACGCAAAAACTGGGAGAGCTGAATATTGGGCGGGGGGGGGGGGGGGGGGGTCAGAGACACTTTCATCTTTGGTTTTGAAGGCTATTCAGGAAAACTTGTCTCTACTATCATCGAGGAAAAGATATCAACTCATTTTACTGAAGTAAAGAGATAAGACCAACAGGCCATGCTCCACACCAAACAAACTGATTCGTATCGTTTGCCCTTTCACTTGGTTGATTAGTCTGGAGATCTGAGTGAAAAATATAGTGGTAGAGAGTTGTCATCCGCCCAAAATTCTACCTAGTTGATACCCATTTGGAGCGCTAGAGGAATATAGCAGCTTAATACCGTCAGCAAAAGCTGGAAGATGAATAGAATGGTAGAAAGTTCAAGCAGTAGATCATTTATAAAGATTGGGAAAAGAACGGAGCCAGAGACGGATACCTGTGGGACATCAGGAGTGATCTCTGTACATTTCTTTTAAAAAAGGATCTCGACCTGTAGATAATCGCATAATTAGTTTAAATTAGCCATCAAAAACTCGTTCCTTTTTTTTTTACGCAGTTGGAACAATGTCAGCATAAATCTAACGTTTTGAAAATTTCCTTCATTCTTGTTTGCCATCTTTCATATACCTATCTGATCGCTCCCAAAAACCGTGATTTCCTTTGGAGTCACAATTGAGCATCATTTTCTCTCAAATAATAACCTGCGCCCTTTATCGCGCCTTTGTCGGGGCCATCAAAGGTGGGAAAACAGAGAGGGACTGTTGGCGTATTCCTTTCATTTTTTGGTTTTATTATTCGTAATGAAATGATACCGCGATTCAGTGCCCTCGACATGCACATAGTTTTGTTTGTTCTTTTGCTCCCTTTTGCGTTGTCTCTTCACGTTTTTTCTTTCATTTTTGTCGGTTTGGGGTTAGTGCTACCCTATTCCACCCTTTTTTTTGATACTTTTTACGAATAATACTTTTTTTGAAACTATTGAATGTTTTGGTTTTTTGTACCAAACCTTTTCCCATTTTCAGAATGAAAAAGCTCATTCTTTTTCTTGTTATTACCAGTACATTCTTTTCGATTGCTGCTGGCAAATCACTTCAGTTTATGAAATCGGGACAACTTGAAAAATTGGAATTTGTTCTGATGGACAAATCGCCGTCGCCCAACCCTTCAATTGGGAACGATGTGAGTGTTTATATCTATTCTTGAAAAATTATATATAGTTATAGAACAATTTTCATTGTAATTCTGGAAGTTTTCGACAGTCGCGAAAGCTCACTGTATTTTTGAAAAGGTGAACCCAAAACAGAGATTTCTTATAATTATTCAAAAAATCTCTGACTTTCTAATTGATAAAAGTATATAAAAATTTAACTGGGAAGCATTAACTCTAATCATCATAAAAATGTTATTACTTATTCTTATACAATTTATTTTCAGCCTTACTTTGCACATGCCATCAGCTGCAATGCCAACTTCATTGGTAGCAAGACTACAATCCCCTTCAAAACATCCGCGATTGAACCCTCAGACGTTGAACTAATGGACGCAAACAACGTGGTAACTGGAGCTCTGCTGTTCCTAATCGTTTTGCTGATTTTCATCGCATTCGCTCTCATCAAGTGGATCTGGAAATCTGTGCGTCGACAGAATACCACCGAAGCAGTTTTTCACCAAAAGGTTAGGACCGATGAGAACGAAGATGAATAACGAGAAGTTCTTACATTCCCCCTAGACATTATCTCAATATTCCTACTAAATTATCGATTTCTCTCAACTGCAATGTGTTGTTATTTCAATAATAATTTCAACCGTTAAACGCTTCAAGAAAATTAGATCTTGCAAACAGATTCAAACAAAAGAAACCAATAAACATGCTTGAGACACCATGTGTTAGGTTCTGAGTTTTTGTCAAAACCAAGATATCAGATACTCTACACATTGAATCTGCTGACAAAGTCTGGAAAAAAGGTTGTATTTAATATAGTTGACTTTTGCAATTTCCATGGAAAATTCGGCACAGATGGCATGACTACTTGTTTTCTCACTTTTTTAGCAAGTATCTTTCAAACACAGGTATTTTTCTTTTGATAAGGTTCAAAACCGGTAAAAAAAGAGTACACTATTATCGCTATGCAATGTAGCAGGAAATAAAGGGTGAGAAGAGGGAAGCAACCTGCGGCCCGCTTCTTTCACTCTTTTTCTATAGGAAGGTTTAACGTATCCACCGCTTCTCCGTTTTTCTTCATACCAACGAATACTCCGATAATAATCTTGATGAGGCTGTGCGGACCCTTCTCGATGCACTCCGAGACGGCCGCCCGCTCATTATATTAGGTTGAGTCAAAAGTTTCTTTCTTTTTTTGAGGTTGAACTTTGACTCACGGTTTCCAGGTCCTGTGATTGCTTATTGACCCAAACTGTTTTGCATTCTAATGACCTTCTCAGTGGCGAACAAACAGTATTTCAAGTTAATGCATAGACAGTCCGCTCGTGAAAACGATGGTTTTTTATGTCTCCAATCAAATTCCTATTTTGGAAAGTTCTTTGGTTATATTCGCATCATTCAGCATTTTTGTTGTTATAAAAGTATTATGCTGATGCATAAGTTTCTTTCTTTTTTGAACGAGTGACTTTGATCCTAGGTCTCTAAGCGGTGAGATTGTTTTTCACCCTATACTTTTTTGCATTTTTGTGACCTCTTTAGCGACTAACACATAATGTTTCAAGTCGGTGTTAAGACAGTCCGCTCGTGAAAACGATGACTTTTTCGGTCGCAAACCAAATGCATATTTTGGAATGTTTTTTGATTCTAGTCGCCATTGGTATCAAAATGCTAAGATCTTAATGATAAATTAAATGCAATTCCTAGAACTTTCAATTCCTATCAATTTTTTTCAGATTTCTTAACCTCTGTTCTTACCAGCTTTAGAAAAAATTCCACCAGAAATTCACTGGAGAAAACGTGAACTCTTTCTAGTTCTGCGTCAAGAAATAATGACATTGTTTCTTCTTAAAAAATCAGTAATTTGAGCAATTCACATTCTTCAAAATAGCATCCTTTGAAAAAAAACAAGTTTTGAATATTGCAATTATTGTTTAAACATGGATTGTTGTGCTATTAAGATTGGAACTATCGGCAGCATCACACTATAAGATTATGTATTTTGAAAAGGTGGCTGTATCGGAAAAGAATGGTCCCCAGCTCAAAGAATCGTTTTTTGGTCATTGAATGATGTTTTGGAGAATTAAATGATCTTTTCACCAAATAGACAAATAATTATTTTGACCCCTTGGTGTTCAATTTTTTTCAACTGTGTCATTAACATATCTGTCCCTGTCCCAGTCCCACTTTTAACTGCGGGTTAATTTTACAAGGACCCCGTTCGCCTCATTAGACCCTGCCGGTTTGTATGCAAAATTGTAAAATTTGTATGCACAGAAAATAAAAATGTATGACATGATAAAATCACAAGAAAAGGTTTAAAAACCCAGCGAACTAGAACAAAGATTTGGTGGTAATGAACTGAAAACTGCGTGAAAACTCAAAATTTAGAAAATGCCAGTAACCTAAAGTATTCATGAGAATGTTGGCTCATAGCACAACAACAGCAAAATTAAATAAGATTAAAGTACAAGAATTAAAATACAACAAAATAACACTTAGTTTAATTCCACAAATAGACTTCTTCATCAATGGCTTATTCACTAAACTTTTTTGTATAAATGAATGCCCCTCTTGGTGGATCATCGTAGTAGGTGTCGTCTCTCTCAGTTTCAAGAAAACCGTGTTGTTTGTAAAACTGCTGAGCAGTGGTATTGCCGACCTGAAAAAAGATTATTCATAAATTAAGGAAAAACAAAAACTTACTTGTACATGCAAATGAATGTGTTTTTTAATGGTTTCACCAAACGAGATCGCGTATCGAATGAGTGCTGAACCGACTCCTTGTCTGAAAATAAAAACTTTAACTGATGTTCAATGTTATTTCACAAATCTCACCTTCTGTTTTTGACTAGAACTCCAATCAACGCTATGTACAACATTTCCTTTTCCATTCTGCAGATAATAAGACCAATTGGGTGTTCATTGATATAGGCAATCCGGATGAACTTTCCCAGTTTGTATGCATGGTCAAACTTGACGTCAGGATACATGTTTGGAAACACGGTTTCCATAAGCATTTTGAGGTTCTGAGATTATTGAAAAATATACAGTAGCGAGCATAAGTGAGTACCCCTAGGTACTTTTATGTGTAACTCAGCTGAATCATGTCCGTTTTGCCTAAACTTTTTTTTGAAAGGAAGCCAAAATATTCAACAATACGAATATATGTTTTTTGAAAAACTTCCATCACTGATTTTTTCGATAATCGATTTTTCCTGATCTTGATTTGAAAATCCGAAAAAAAACTTTTTATTTTTCTCTTGGAGTTATTGAGTTTTTTGTTTCGAAATGTTGAAAAATGATCAGATAAACAAAAAATTGTGTTGAATTGTCTTCTCAACTCCTGAGCATCGTGCTAGAGCTCCAGAAGTCAAAAGTAATGTCCTCGGAAAAATCTTCATAACTCATTAAAAAAGGTTTCAAATTAGCCAAAACATGCACCAAAAGACGTGTCTTGTGTTTTTCTACAAACCAACATCAAAAAATTACGATTAAGAAAAAATAAATTTTCTAATTTTTTTCACTAAAAATTTTTTAAATTCCTATTTTTTCTCAATTTCTGGTATTTTCTGACTACAGCACAAACAAGGAACACATAAATGTGTTTTATTATGTGTGATAAAGCATCTTGCATGCAATATTTAAAAGTTATGTTTGTTTTTCATCCAGAAAATACCAGAAATTGAGAAAAAATAGGAATTAAAAAAATTTTTAGCGAAAAAAATTAGAAAAATTATTTTTTCTTAATCTGTAATTTTTTGATGTTGGTTTGTAGAAAAACAAAAGACACGTCTTATGGTGCATGTTTTGGCTAATTTGAAACATTTTTTGATGAGTTATGAAGATTTTTCCGAGGACACTACTTTTGACTTCTGGAGCACTAGCACAATGCTCAGGAGTTGAGAAGCCAATTCATTACAATTTTTTGTTTATCTGATCATTTTTCAACATTTCGAAACAAAAAACTCAATAACTCTAAGAGAAAAATAAAAAGTTTTTTTTCGGATTTTCAAATCAAGATCAGGAAAAATCGATTATCGAAAAAATCAGTGATGGAAGTTTTTCAAAAAACATCTATTCGTATTGCTCAATATTTTGGCTTCCTTTCAAAAAAAAGTTTAGGCAAAACGGACATGATTCAGCTGAGTTACACATAAAAGTACCTAGGGGTACTCACTTATGCTCGCTACTGTAACAGTGATCCATATATACGCCACCCTCCAGAATTACGAAAAAAAGAGATTGATGATTTCAACGCAATTTTAGTGTCCATCTGGCATTTTCCATTACCGGCCGGCCATTTTCCAAGACAGATTACTGTGAAAACCAATGAAGTAGCAAAAAACTAAATTTTAATATTTGCAATTCAAAGAAACATGAAGAAGTACATAATTCAAAATATGAAAAGAGGCGTTTCATTGTGAATTGAGAAAAAACAACAATATTGAAAACTGGGATTTTTCTAAATTTGCCATATCAAATTTGTTTTTGCTATGATACTGATAAATGACACTTATAGAGAGTATTCAAAACGGTGACAAACGAATTATCATCTTTTCACATTTTTCAGATTTTCGAAATTTTGAAGGGTGGCGTATTACTATCTATGTGGAGCACTGTATCAGTACGTTGTCCATGTACCAACCGAAACAGTCTCTTTTGTGACTTCACGAAGAATGACAGAGTTGCTTTGCGCACTCGTTCCAGGTTGTTCCCCGTCTTGAACAATACTCGATGTTTCTCCTTTTGCGTGGTTACTATTCACAAGAAAATACGCTCCCTTTGGCGCTTGTTTATAGTATTCCTCCACAAAATCTTTCACGATGAAACCGTTCTTTTCGTAGAAACATTTGGCGTTCACATTGTCTACCTGCAATATTGAGTTCCGATTTAAGTTACAATTAAATTATTCGCAACTTACACGAACGTGCAGCGACATTGGCTTTTTCAATTTTTCAGCAAGTTGAACTGCGTGCTCCAAAAGAATCGAACCGATGCCGCATCTGAAGATAGGTTCATTCAAATTGAGTAGCAAATAATACAAAACACTTACTTCCGGTATTGCATCAAAGTTCCAATCATTGAAATATACAGCATGTCATTCTTGTCGGTGTCACAAACGATAACACCAGCTGGTTTTCCATCACAGTAGGCAATTCTCACAAACTCTCCCATCAAATCAGCATCCTCATAGTTTTCTGTGGTATAATCTTTCGGGAAAATTGTATCAGTTAGAGTCTTGAGAATCTGAAAAACAGAATTTGAAATTTTTTATTTTCTAAAATTGAACACAGCTAGGTTGTCTTAATTTTGAGAAAAAACTGACCATAATGTTATCTTGAGTAATTTGACCAAGAACGACAGAAGATTCACGTACGATCGTTTGAAAAGCGTCTTCGTCAGAAATTGGATTTGATAGTGCAACTGAAGTCTCGGGTTGCGTTGTCAACAGATTTAGTTGTTGCTCGTCACTTGTTGATTGTCCCGGTAAATCTTTTGTTGATTCCTTGTATTTCTTCGGTTTGTTTCTCAGTTTCTCTGCTGCTCGCTTGCTCATTTTGTGACTGTTGTCGTTTCTTTTAAACCTGTTGGCACCTTTTCTGATAGTTACTTACCGCGGTGGCTGGAAATATGAAAATTTATGATCAAAAAATAAAATAAAAGACTATAAAATCGGCACAATTTGAAATGTGTGAAATAAAACCAGTTTAAACAAGAAGAGAATTAAAAAAATATAAGACAACGCGAAAGGAGAGTCACGGTCGGCAGACGAGCGTACTGTTTAGCGAGCGGAGTGTCGTTTGAAATAAAATGGGAGAAAAGGTGTAAAATATGTACGTGAGACTATTAAAAGAAGTTGTTATCCATATTCCAAAAAAAAATTATAATGAACACACCTATCTAAAAATCATTATTTTATTTTGAAAGTAAAAAGTTAGAGAAATGCTTTGAATAAGACATCTTCACTGTCTCATGACTTACAAGAGTTGTTTCGCGCCTGAACATTACATTTATGCAAAATAACTGTATGTTTGTCGTAATTGAAGCTGGAACAGTTAAAGCGTAGTTCCTGATTAGTATCTTTTTTTTAAGCACGACGGGCGGCTACCTACTTAAAAAAATAGTTTTAATATTCAAGTTTTCATTCAGCCGAAGATGCTCTGCTATAAAAAGTTTTAACCAAAAATCTGTATCATCTTTTTTATTTTTCCAATATATTTTCTTGCGCGTCACTAACTTTTTTTAAAGGTTGTCGTTTTCTCTGATAGAAACAATTTTTGTGCAGAAAGTCCATTGTTGGATTCAAATAGTCAGCAGAAATTACAATGGAAGAAATTACCAAACAGACAGATTTTAGTCACTGTCTAGTCAAATAGTAGGCATTATTTAGACATTTCAAGACTTTTATTTTATTTTATCAAAAGCACAATATCAATTTCCCGCTAGTCTGCAAATATATTGAACCAGTCGGTTGACGCAGCCTACGGCTGCTCAACCTCCTTTTCTACACCACCCTTCTGGGTGTTACAGCGCCTGCGGCGCTTCTCAAATAGTTCAGACTATCGAGGTCTCAGAATTCTTCTCTTCTCCTGGATCGTATAACTTAATCACTTGTTGGTAGTTTTTGTTAGCTAAGCAGCCCGATCCGAAGAGAATAATTAAAACACATTTGTTTTTCTGATAATTTTTTGACAAATTTTCTTAATGACTTATTCAGTATGAGCGGTTTCTTCACTTCTAGATTTTGTTACTTTTTGAAGGTAACCGAGCTACGACAAAATTCCTTATTCACAAATCACCATCACGTCTTTAGCTGGAATTTGTTTTACTATTTTTTCTCTGTATGAACAGTTTTTTCTGAAGCTTAGGAATTTAGAGACTCTCCTATTCACATATCGAAAAATTGCGCATAAAGTATCTTTTTTAGTTTTTGACTGATCGGCGTCGATGTTTTCCATATACACGGAAATCTTCTTCTTAGTCTGGTTTGATCCAAAAAGTTCTGCTTTCTGAATCTTTACTAATAATAATCAACAGATTCCGCCTGTCTGTTTATTTGTCGCCGATCATAACTCCTTCCGTAGTGGGCCGATTTTGATGAAACCTAGATAGACAGATAGGAAATTTTTATTAGTTGATGCCCGAACTTTTCTTTTTTTGAAAAAGTTGATTTTGACGTCTTCTGGAGACGATGTCGATTTCAACAGTAGAAAGCGTGGAGAAAGGTGTGTCCCGACAGGGTGGTAGAAAGTTCAAAACTACTGACTCGGTGTTTCTTAACTGCGTTCTCGAGAGCGCCGCGGCCGCGCAGATTTAGTGCAGCGGTCTACGCAGATGACTCACACACATGGGGTGGTGAGTTCATTCTCGCCCGGTAGGAAATCTTTTTTAGTTTTTTTGTTTTGATAAGAACATAGATAGCCAGTATATGAAAGTTGTAAATAACGCCGTTACAGTCGAGATTTCGTAGATCAAAAAGGGTACGTGGGTATAATCGGGGAAAAAACTACGGTTTGGAAACTGCGCCGCAAATTTGCGTTCGTCTGTGCACACTTTCCCCAATTTTCGTTCCCCGATAAAAAGGCTCTCTCCAATTTTCGTAGAGTTCCCAACTTTCAAAATGTTTAAAAATTACAATCCTGCAAACGCCGAGTCAAAAACTGATTTATCCATAAAACTTTCGTCCGCATCTTCTTGGGGAAGGGAGGCGGCATCGCCGCCGATCGGTCAAAACTTAAAAAGATTACATTTTCTGTCAAAATTTTTTTGTCAAAAGGAAAATATGTTTTGAAGTTTTTAAAAAAAGTTATAACGTTTTTGCGTATATCACTATTTATACCGCACCCACCACATAAAGTGCATTTCTTTGAAGATCTTTAAGAATGTTGCCAACTTTTGTGGAGCACTTTCAGGTACAAATGAGGATTGGAATCAAAATAGACTGAATAAGAGTGTACTTCTACTTTTGAACTTAGAAGTATGTAAAATAGTTTTGAAGTATTCTAGAGAAAAGAGGCGACATCGCCGCCGTAGAGGTATAAAATCAGAAAGCAGAACTTTTCGGATCAAACCAGACAGAATATTTCCGTGTATATGGAAAACATCTTGAAATGTTTTGGGGAGGGAGACGACATTGCCGCCAATCAGTCAAAAACTCAAAAAAAATTCTTTAAACGCATTTTTTATACTGACATCCCATATTCCACAGGAAAAAGTCATTGGGAAAATTTGTTAAAATATTATCAGAAATACAGAAGTGTTTTAATTGTTCTCTACCGGAAAGGGCTTCTTAGCTAACGAAAACTACCTTACAAGTGAATAAGTTGTACGATCCAAAAGTAGAGGAGAATTCTGAGGCCTCGATAGTAGTAATTCGGCATGATCACTCGCCTTTTGAGAAGGGAAGAAGAAAGAGTTATCAAGTTACGTTCTTCTGTGAGATTGTTTTGAAATGAGGAAAACATAAGAAGAATGTTCAAATTAGTAAATTCAAAAACAGCTCATTTTAAATTCCATATTCTATCAAGATAGAAAAAGTCATTGAGAAAGTTTGTAGAATTTGAGTCTGAAAAGGAGAGATTTTACAATTGTGCTTTATCGGAATGAACTGCTCGGCTAAGAAGCGCCGCAGGCGCTGTAAAACTGAGAAGGGTGCTGTAGGGAAGGAGGTTTAGTCGCCGTTAGGCGACGTAAACCGACTGGTTTTAACTATTCGGTGGCGATGCCGCCTCTCTTCTCTGGAATACTCCAAAACTATTTTGCATACTTCTACATAAGTTCAAAAGTTGAAGTACCCTCTTATTCAGTCTATTTTGATTCCAATCCTCATTTGTACCTGAAAGTGCTTTACAAAAGTTGGCAAAATTCTTAAAGATCTTTGAAGAAATGCTCTTTATGGACTCATTTTGAGTTTTTGACTGATCGGCGGCGATGCCGCCTCCCTTCCCCAAGAAGATGCGGACAAAAGTCTTATGGATAAGGCGTTTGCAAGGTTGCAATTTTTGAACTTTTTTTTTTTGAAAGGTCTAAAAGTGTATTTTTTATTTTTAGCGTAAAGCTCGAGGTCGGAAAAATCACTTCAATAAAGGTTAATGTGATTAATAAATCAGGAAAAACAATTATTTTTCTAAAAACCATGATATCATGTCTTTTGAGTGTTGCATTTGATAATTTTGCTAAGAAAACACAATTTTCCACTGAAAACTTTTTGCCGAATTCTCGACTTCAAACTGTATCCAGCTCTCTATTTCTTGACGTTTCCATCTCAATCATACCTCAAAAAATCCGCAATAAATAGATCTCCATTTATTATAGATGGGCCACTTTTTTTGCCGAATAAGTTCCGAGAAATAATGAAAAACCGATTTTTCAGCCCAAAACTTCGATCTGTATCAGCGCCTTTAATTTTGCTCCAAAAATGGTTTTCTTTTTTCCGAAATGTTGTTTTTGCCTTTTTCGTTTTCTGTAATGGACAATTTTCACTATTTACTTCCTTTATTGTTTGTAATTCAAAAAAAATCAAAATTTTCAGTTGAAAAATTAATTTTAAAAATTTTCTGATTACTGTAGCGCGCGGCCTTTGCGCTTTGCTGAGAAATTTCGCTTGCAGTATTTTTTCGCTGTATGGGAGACTGTGCACCGTTAAAGTTGGAACTCAATAACCCATTATGGCAGAATTGCAACGGTGTGAACAGTGAAAAAATACTCTTGCGACGTAACCCTTTTGTCCTACTAAATCTCGACTAAAAAGTTATTTACAACTTTCATTTACTGGCTCTCTATGTTCTTATCAAAACAAAAAACTAAAAAAGATTTTCTACCTGGCGAGAATGAACTCACCACCCCATGGGTGAGAGTCATCTGCGTAGACCGCTACACCAAATACGCGCGACCGGGGCGCTCTCGAGAATGCAGTCAAGAATCACCGAGTCAGTAGTTTTGAGCTTTCTACCACCCTGTCGGGACACACCTTTCTCAACGCTTTTTACTGTTGAAATCGGCATCGTCTGCAGAAGACGTCAAAATCAACTTTTTCAAAAAAAGAAAAGTTCGGGCATCAACTAATAAAAATTTCCTATATGTCTATCTAAGTTTCATCGAAATCGGCCCACTACGGAAGGAGTTATGATCGGCGACAAATAAACAGACAGGCGGAATCTGTTGAATATTATTAGTAAAGATGATATCCGAATGTTTTGTTTTTGGACAAAGTGTCATTTTCATGGTTCAGTGATTGCGTCATCCGCTTACACATGTCGAAATCTCCATAGTTACCGTTGAAGTAGACATCCATAAGACTCGGGTGATAGCTCTCGTGACTCTTCTCTCCGTTAGACGCAGAGATTCAAAAGATTCACGTTTCTTTTTTACACTTCCTGTGCAATTTTTTTACCTTTGCATATGTTTGCTTACAAATTGAAGCATTTTACAGAAGTTTATATTTTCAACAAGTATGACAAGTTCGAGAAATAACATCAACATTGAAATGGGAGAAATGGGTGCTCAGGTAATGAACATTGCTAAAATAAGAGATTTATAATACTGTTTCATTTTAAGAACCGAGAGCCACCAGAAAATGGAGAACACCAACAAGAAACTGATTATATTTCCAACAATGACGAAGAAGGATTCAGTCTCATCGCGAAAATTGTGTTCATCATTATCTTGTGTGTGAAATTATATTGAATTTGGTTGAGAAAAAAACTTTTTTTCAGTTTCATCGTCTGCACCGTCGTATCATTCGAACTCAAACTTGTTTTTGAAATAATAAAGGATGTCGCCATTGGAGAATACAGAAAGCTCACGCAGTCTGATGACGGTTTGGCTACCGAGCCAATTCGCTCCAATCTTACCCAGGCTGGCTGACTAAAAAAGATTTATGTCAGTTTTTTATATAAACTTTTTTTTCAATTCTCAAAGACTTATGTATATGGCTATCATAAAGTTAAGACCGCAGAAAGGGTAATTCTTCAGCTTGTTGGCAAATTCTCTAATATGGTGGTCTGTATTTATTCTGAGTATAACTCTTTTCATTCGATTTCTAACTTAGTTTTCCACGTAATCCATGGTCCTGTAATACACAATCTGTACAATAATCATTTCAGACACTCAAACGGCATCTTTAATTGATTGTGACTAGAAGTCTAGTTGATATGCTTTTTTGCAAATAAACTACACATAATTTTTTAAATGTTAGATGATGATCCAAACTCGGCTGGTTTTCGAAAAACCTTCATTTTGTCAAATTTAATATGATCGTTGCGTACTTTGAATTCCAAGGATAATCAAAACCAAAATTTATTTGGAATTGTATAATACCAATCCAAGTAGCAATCATTTTTCAACCTCAATACAGTTGGTATATTGAAATCAAGGTTTTTGACTCTGTTTCTCTGATCTTTCCGACATTTTTTTACTTCTTTCAGTTTGCACTTTGTTTAATTTTAGAAAGCTTTTGTCTTCTTTTGCAATATAATTTTTCACAGACTGCATTTTTCAAGTACTGCTCCTTCGAAACATTCGATGCATTGCACAGACATTTTCACACTGTAATTCTTTAGCACTATGTCGCTTGTCTTTTCAATTATTTTGTTTTGCAAACTAGTGTTTATTAAATTTTTTATGAATTAAACAAAACGGCTTATCATCTTCAAAGAATCCGGAGGTCATTTAGAACATTGAGGCATATGGACCAACAGACGCACACGACACCTTCGCAGTTCTTCCCTCTGTTGCGTATCTTCATACTCCCTCTACTAGTCCGGCATACTAATTGATACAAACTGTATTGAGAGCACAATCGTCCGCGTACTACTCCCCTTACTCGGACACAAAAATATTGTTTCCGTCTCCGACGATGGTTCGCTATTTCTTATCATCTTTGTCTTTCTGGCAACATTGCCCGTTTTCAGTTGAAAATAACCACATTTGAGAGTGTGTCAAAGTGTATCATAATAAACCGAGTGAATTATTAATATATCAAAAATAGACCTTCATTTTTGTCGCTGGCAACTGTTTTCTACGGACCCTTTCTAAAGTGTTATGAACAATCGCTCAATTTTGCATAGAAATTGGTCAATCTAAGAGAGAAATTTTTTGTCGATGCGTCACCTGCTAAGTGCACAAAAGTTTCGAAAATGGAGCAACCATGACACTCTCACAGCGATTTACATTTTCAACTGAAAACGGTCAAAGTTGTCAGAATTATTTCCATAACTGCACTTCATTGACTTCAAATTAGTTTAAACTTTTATTGCTGCTGCAATAGTTACCTACAGAAAGTGACTGTTTGGAAATTTCAGAAAGGTATTTTATCAACTCAAAAGGTGTTCATCAATTGGAGAATGATCCCGGGATCACATATAATTTTAGCTTTCCTTTAACTGCAATGTTGCAGAATACATCAATTTTTGAAAAAGGTGAGCAGTCGACAAAGCGAACATGTTGGAAGATATTTAAGACATGGATCCTTAGGATGGCTTCTATTTATTAAAAATTAAAATTGTTTCATTTGTTGATTTAATTTTCATTGTAATTTAATCAGAAAATATTATCTGCTTATTTAAAAAGTACTGATTAAAATCATGTTTTCCGCATCAAACTTCAGAAAACTCTTGAGGATTACGACAGCTCAAACTTCTTCTTCGGGATACGATTTCTGATCATTTGAACCCATTTTATTATTGTTAGTCACAAATATATCCTCATGCAACCACAACTAAGATTACAATTAGTCACGAGTTATTTTGCCAACTTGCACTTCTTACTCATTAGCGGCAGCTTATTGTGATTACAAAGAGATCAGGTTTGAAATTGTGAGTTTCTGCTTATGTTTTGACAAAAAGTAGACACAATTGTTAGTTTCTTTTTTCTTTAACTTCTCTTTTATTAAGAATAGTGACAGTTTTGAGGAAAACGAAAATGATTTGTTTTCTTATTTTTGAATAGTTATTTAGGCGATAAAAAATGTTTTTCCAAATATTCCATCTGGAAACTGTTTATTTTGATACAAAGCTGGTATTTTGTTTTTTTTGACGTCAGATATTCTAATAATCTTTTCCCACTTCGAAAATAAATATTCTAAAATCTTCTCTTCTCCTATGACCAACAGATGGAACCTCATCTATTTTTTTTCATCCCTCTCTATTCCGCATCTTGCCATCGCCCCTTTTTCTAATTTTTCAATAAGAAAAATGACAATAAAACGGTTGTCCCTCACAACGATCAATTTTCGGGGGTGAAAAGAGGGCACCCATCCTTCTGCTCATAGTGAGGTGCCCTCCATTTATTTTCGGCTCCTCAGTTAGTCTTCCCAAAGTGACACTTTCATTTCGCAGAAGGAGCCATTCTCGTCTTCCACGAATTTTCGTTTATTTTTGTTTTTTTTTCTTCCGATTTCAGTGAGGTGGATAAAGACGCGTGACGTGGCAATAAAAGTGTCAACTAGATGGATAGATTGATAAAATTTCTCGTAATCGAGGTGTTGAGAAAATGCCGAGAAAGAGTCGTTTTCCAATTAAAAGGAGAAAGAAATCATAGTATCAAATCTAAATCTTCCTAAATGTAACAACGTATTTAAAATAGTAAACAGTGACTTCAATCAGGCAAATTATTATTTCTTTTTCTCATGAAAGTTTTGGTGTTCATAAATTTAGTATTGTGGATCTCTCGGATACTGTAGGTAATTAAAGTTTACTGTAAAAATCTATGATTTTCCTGAAATTATTGTGTTAGTTTGATTGTATCGCAACATTTAAAAAAAATGGAAGGTTACTGTAGCTATGAGGGTTATTGTAAGTGTCGAGAAACTTTTGTAAGTTTGATGAAATTTAAAGTATTGCAGTTTTCTTGCATTTTCTTTATTATAAGCAGTCTACTGTGTAACTAATTTGTAGTAGAAGTGAATGTCGCCTGTTGCTGTGGATACATCATATCTGAATTAGACTTTTGACGTTTCTACGGAAATGGGTTACTACTTGGCTTCTTGTCTTCTATAAACTTGCATATTTTAGTCTAAACTGCTTTGAACTATTCCTGCGTATGTTTTCACATATATCATAGTCAATAAAGTCTTTCAGGTGAATCAGTTATTCAAATGGACACTAATTCTTCAGCCAGCAACTCTTCTCATGAAATCAGATCTCTTCCAAAAAGTGAATCACCCAATTTGGTGAGTCCAGGCAAAGTTTTCCCCATTTTCGAAGTTTTGTAGATTTATGAGCGTGCCGCACATATAAAACTACTCAATTATGATTTTATCTAGTTTTTTATACTCGAAATTTTATGAGCGCTTGCGAATTATTTCCTTTTAATGTTTTTAGTTTTTTTCAAAGTTTTTGTGGTCTAAACCCTTTTTTTCCTTTTTATGGAAGTTGAAATTCCTTTTCTTGGAACAAACGTATTAAGAAACAACCAAATAAAAAAAGCAAATTCACTTGTAAGTTTTATATGAAGATAAGACATATCATTATTTCTAACAATTTTCCATTTTCAGTGGACCTCTGCCAAAGATACGTTCAATGCAAGCACCAAAGGATATGAAGCCAAAGTGATCAATGTAGTTGGTTATGTACTTCTTCAGATTGTTCTTGATCTCACTGTGTTCCAAATGATGCTTCGGTATGCTGTGAGTGCTTGGCGAGGAGAATCAGCGGTGGGTGGTTTAATAATGTTTTGGGTAAGATCAACATAAGAGAACCAAGTGTTGATTTGATAATTTGGTTACGCTAGAACTTGTGATAAACATCGATCGAACCGCTTTCTTCTATTTTGTAGCTGACTATTTTTCTGAACCGGCTCCTTTCACAAAAGTTTAAAAAAAGACGCCAAGTAAATGCATTTCAGTTCAAGGTAACAAAATTCTTATTCTTACCCTGTTTCAAAATTTTGATAAGATTTATGAAAAACTTTTTCGCAATTATAAAATTAGATAAAATTTGGAGCAGTGATACATTTAAGACTCTGATACGTTTTACAAAAATTTCATTTCTACCAAAAATTTTTGAATGTGTTGGCTAGTTAAATTTGAATAAGTTAGCTTGTTGTTATTTTTCACAAAAGTATAACATGAGAACTTTACGAATGAAACTAATTGACAATTACAAGATCAATATCATCAAAAACGTCCTCAATTTTAAAAGATTTTCAGAGTCTCGACATGGACCAAGAAATTGAACCAACTCCGGAGAGAGTACAAGTTCTAGGAATTCTTTTTTTTACTACTGTTGTCGGATCAGTCATAGCCGTATATAAAAACGCAATTGGACCCATCCTGCTGATTGTGACTCAAATTGTAATGTCTGCCGGAGCATTCTACTATATTTCAATGCCACTCATACTCGAAGCATTTCAAGAATTCTGGATAGGAAAGGAAAACAACATTTGTTTAATTCATTTGTGTTATCACATCTTCATCACCTTGTGCTACTGCTCCATCTACTTTTTCCCAACCTTCATTAATTTGTGGTTCATGTATTGAACTTTCATAGTCATGTTGGTTTTTCTTGGATTCAAGGTGTCTAACAAACTTTATGTTTTTCATTGAATTCTAAATTTTCAGGTTTTCGGAGACAAAAAACCCAATGTTGTCAACTCAGCTTCATCCGACCTAGCATCAAAGATCTCTCTATCAGAAGGAAGTACCCCACCAGAAACAGGTTATTACGGCGACAACAGCTCTTTTTCAGAATAACAAACTGTTTCTATCCTTTCATATCCTAAAATATACTCATAACAGGTTTTACATAAAAAATTGAATAACAACCAAACGTATACATCTTTAATTATACATAATTAAAGCGTAATCATTTTTCAAGACATTCTCTACAATTAACGAGGAAAGGGATGTACAGAAAAACTTTTAATGGGACTGTATGAACTTATATTATTGCGTACTCAATGTTTTCATGACATTTTTTAACACATTATGTTAGACTCCGCCCTTTCCATTAAAAAAACCTATTTTTGAGCCCAATTCTGGCCTTTTCGTTTTGCATAATATCTTGGCTGTGTCGTATTTTTTCCTTTTCATAAGATGGTATTCGTAATTTATCTCTCAATCAAAAAAATTAGTATCAAATCGAATCAAGCATTTCTTAGGCAATTATTTGGAACCGAAGCAGGTCAAGATGATGAGCTGACTACCACAGTTTATTCCAATAATTTCTTCGATAAAGTGATCGATCGGTAACTTTGTTTGCACGTTGAAATTTTCACAAGAATGGCGCCCACTCCAATTTAGTGACCATGAGGTAGTGAACACATTGAAGTTCACCATCATCATGCCCATTGTTTCAATGCAAAACATCTGATGGCCATGAATTTGTCAACAATGACTTTGTATCATTTGACTCTCAAAAATGCGGATATCAATAAATATTTGGAAGGCTGATGCGTATTCAAAATTCACGTATTTCTCGGTTCATGTCGGTGAAGGGAACAAGTTTTTAAAAAATTCGATTGCGAATGGATTAACGAATGAGAAATTTGTATCAAGCGTTTTCACCGAGCTTTTGAAAAAATCACCGAACATGTTTGTTTCCGATCGAATGCGCAAAACAAAAATTCAACTCAATGTCAGATTAAACGCGGGAATAGACATCATGACGATTTTGCTACGAAATGGCGGGGAAAACCATTAGTGCTTTTGTGGAGAACTAAATCAATCATTCTGAATTATTATTTTTTTTATGTTTTCAATAAAGTTTTTGTGATCCGAGCTATTACGAAACCGCATATTCTGGATCATGTGCTACATCGGATGATATATAAGTGCAATCTTAATTTATTTTTATCCTCACGTCATTAGATATTTTTAAATTGGTGGTAGGGTGCTACCTAAGACCCCTTCTTTTGCGTTTTGACCCTCCGTATAACAATTTGCGTACGTATTGCGTGGATTAGTGATGGTCTCAGTAGCTCTTTTTAAGCTTACTTCGCACCTGCGTTTTTGGTCGGGAGCACTCATGATTCCTGGTTGTGCAGCAATAAATATCTTTGTTGCTCAACATCAGAGAAACGGTTTCGGAATGTTGATTAGTCTCGACTACAGCTTTACGACAGTTTTTTTTGTTTAGAGTAATGTCAATGTATTACTAAACTGTTTCTGAAATTTTTTAAGTTTTACTCCCATTTTCGTAAATCTATATGGACTACTCACCTAATATTGAAGACCTGTCACTTGAAAAGCGAAAATCATGTTATGCAAAAGACAGCAAAACAAAAATACTTTCGATGTATTATTTTTATTGATTTGTTACTCACGGTCATTAAATCTTCTAGCAGATATTACAAGTGTGGTTGTTCATAAATTTCTAGAAACATCGTTGGAGAGATGGAGGAGATTATATCGGAAAATGACCGAGTCGGGGTGAAAGTTTCTACAACTACAAGGGGTCGACTGGTGTCTTATAGTAACATTGAATGAATTTCTAAGGAACCAAAAACTGGAGTAAACTAATTTGTTAAAAACATCAGCTTTATTTCATGTTTGTTTTCAACGAACAGGGAAATTTTGAGTAAACAATAATTGCTCGAAGAATTGGAAAAAAGATTATAAAAAGACAATCAAAACAAGAATACACATTTTGGATTGAGAAGAATTCAAGTTTACAACTTATCAGTGTTCGGCGGCAAATCCTCGTGGGTTAATTTTGATATGAAGCTCGGTGGCATTAGCCTTTCTTACAAAGAAACAGTTGATTTCTCTGTCTGGACTGCCGTGCCGTACAGTATAACACTGGGTCGGATTTCTGTAAAAGTAATCAATTTATAATGACATTACTAATTTATAGGAAAAACATACTCATCTCCAGGAAATGTTCCTCTCACAGCATTCGGGATGGAGCTCAATGGTACAAATCTCCTGCCTCCGTTATTAATTGAGATGTGTTTGCCCATTGGACAACTTGCTCTTTTGAGGTACTCAAGCAAACCAAAAAATTGGTTAATATTGAGCCACTCAACTTTAAAGTGAACTCGAAGGGCGTTCGAACAATATTTGACCTCCTCTCCTTTGATAATATGTAGATCAGCTGACCCAGTAATTGCGAAGTCAGAATAGTTACCACCAACAGTGGTAATTGTGTTGAGAGGATGATTTTCATAATTAATCTTAGGAGATAACGTTTCCAGATAAGCACCAGCATTTTCTTCGGCCGTCATATTTTTGATAATTATCATTTTGTCATTGAGAGTTGAGGAACCAAATATTTTTGTCATCAAATATTCCATTGCTTCTTGTAGTCGATGGGAGTATTTCACGTATTCTACAGTTTTGAATGTTTTCGTGATTACAGCCAGCCGTATATATTGATTATACGCAGATGGAAGATTTCTCGATTTCAACTTCAACGTTCTCAGTTTGTAGCAGATCGTTCTTTTTTCTTTTTGAAACTGTCTTCGAAAAGCTTCAGCGGAGCTAGGATATTTCTTGATGTTTGCTCCCAACCTTCCTCTTGCTCGAGCCAGTTCGTTTACCAAAGACTGCACAGTTATCACAGAAGAACCTGGCATTTCTTTTTCCAAGCCATATTCATCCAAATCATTTTCCCATCCGCCTTTTTTGTTCATCTCCTTTACATACTGCGAAGGTTCTCCGTTATTACAAGTTTGAACAACGCTCAATCGGTAAATACCATTATCGATTTCAATCCTTTTTTGGTCGAGGCTGAGACGTTGGATACGAGCGGGAGTAAACTTTTGTAGTTCACAGAAACCGGGACTTATTCTTGTGACAGCAGTTCTGAAAAGGAATGTAGGATGCACATACATAAATATTGAATGCTTACCGAACCGAAAAATCCATATACTTGATTATAGCTTCCGAACATAGAATATTCAATGGTTTTTTGGTTTCCATTATTGACAAAATTGATGGAACGAACGGTTTGGTCGAGTCTTTAACTTAAATACAAAAAAAAATGGGATTGAGCTGCAAAACTATAACGAGTCGGAAAGGAAGAATCAGTTAAAAGCGATTTGAAAAATGAGAATAAGAGACGTGATATAAGAATTCGAAATTAAAAATGTTTTTGAGGGAAAGTTGTATGACAATTCAATCCCTTTTTTTAAGTTTTCTTCAACCAACAAACTTACAACAACTTGTAATACCCACTTTATGATAACTTAAGAAAAACACAACTGTGATCAGAGTTTGAAACACATCCTACTATTCACTACCTCTATTTTTCATGGAATTTGTTGGACTAGCTCGTCTCTTGTACTAATCAGTATAAACCTTTCTCACATGGAATGATCGTGTATAATGAGCCAAAACCAGGTATATCAATTCGCCATCATTCCATGTCAGTTCGAATAGTTTTCAGTAACAAGTCTATTGAATATTCATAACAAAACAAAAAAATCTTAAACTGTGGTAGATATTTTTTGGTTGATACAAAATAAAAGTGTCAATTTTGAAGGGCGACTGTAATAACAAGGTACCTCCATTAGAAGGTGCATTTTCTCTGTTTGAATACGCTTTTGTAACTTAAAAAAAAAAATTTTAAGACGAGGTGCATTCAAATAGAGTTTTTGTGATAAACCGAATGGTAGAATCACAAACTTCAAGAATTTTCAAGTTAAAAATTATCAAACACACCAAGATCTCACTTAGAGTTTCGAAAGAGCTGTTTATGCAAATGTCTAAAATCTACCTTTTTTATTAAGCGGATATATGAGAAGTGGGCTTAAAACACAATTGGAGGCTTTGGAAAAAAGAAAATGCAAGAGAAGAATGACAATTAAGAATGAATGTGGCGATAAGACCAAAAAGCGCAAAAGAGAGCGGAAGAAACCTAGAGAGTTGAGTAAAAATGTAATAAGAGGCAAAAAAATAATAAAATAGGAAGTATTTGAGTCGGAAGACATGGAAACAATGTGAAAAAAATTGTTACACAGTAAAATATAACGTTGAACTTTATTTTCAATGAGAAGAAAACTGTCATAAAATAAAGAAAGCAGTGAGACACGAGTGTTCTCACGTTTAGTTTCCTAGACCACAAGCAGGCGGTTTGTGTGGCTCATGTGAGAATGGCGTGTGAAAACACGACGAGTTGTCATAGATTTTTGGAATTTGAAGTTTTAAATGATACTCATGGAAATTTTTGCAGTTTTTGTCACACTCGTCGGAACTGAACAGAATGACATCAGATGTATTTCGTCAAAGTCAAAAACAGGAGTAAATATATTTGTTCAAGATATCAGTTTTATTTTATTTTTACCGTGAGCAATGGAAATTAGAGAAATAGTCATCAAAATATAGCTGGGAAAATGGAAAAAAGATCATAAAAAACAAGAAATGTATGAGAATGGAACTAAGTTCCGAACAAGAAAATGTGTTTGTAACTGAAAATAATTCACATCGACGGTTCTATTCATCGACGGTATTTGGTGGCAAATCCTCGTGTGTGAATTTTGATGTGAAGTTCGGTGCTAAGAGCCTTTCTCACAAAGAAACAGTTTATTTCTTTTCCTGGATTGCCGTGTCGTACAGTATAACACTTGATCGGTTTTCTGTAAAATGTATGATTTTAAAAGAACAGAAATAACTTTTTTTCTGACTTACTTATCTCCAGGAAATCTGCCTCTCACAGAGTTTGGGATTGATCTCAATGCAAAGAATCTCATGTATACATAAATAATCGAGATGTGCTTTCCAATTGGGCAGTTTCCTCTTTTGAGGTACTCAAGGAAATTATAGAAATCAACAACATCAAACCGATCAATTTTAAAGTGAACACGAAGGGCGTTTGACCGATTGATAAAGTCCCCTCCTTTGATAACATGTAGATCAGCCAACCCAACGATTGGAAACTCAACATAGTTTCCACCCACAGTGGTAATTGTGTTGAGAGGATGATCTTCATAGTTTATTCTAGGAGATATTGTTTCCAGATAAGCACTAGCACCATCCTCGATTGTCAAATCTCCAACTATTATCTTTTTGTTACTCATAATCGAATGCCCAAATATTTTAGACACCAAATATTCCATTGCTTTGTGTAGTTTTCGGGTGTATTTGATATATTCCACGGTTTTGAATTTACTAGAAATCACAACCATGCGAATATACTGATCATACGCAGATGGTAGGTTTCCTGCTTTTAATTTTAACGCTTCAATTTTATCTCTTTTATCTCTATGCTCTCTGTTAAAGTTTTTCTTGATAGCTTCTGCAGCCTTGGAATTGGCAGTGCTCAGATCTTCTTCTAATTGCATTTCTGCCCTTGCCAGTGTCTTTTCCAAATCGTCTACGGGATAGATGCGTTCTCCTATCGCAAATCCGTACTCATCCAAATCACATTCCCATCCTCCTTTGCTATTCATCACTTTGACGTGTTCCGAAGGTTCTCCTTCTTTACGAATGCGGATTACAGTCACTCCATAAATAGTATGGTCAAATTCTATTCTATTTTTGTCAAGACTGAGACGTTCGATTCGAGCCGGAGAGAACTTATGAAGAGTTACAAAGCCGGGGCACTTTTTGGATAGTGTTGTTCTGTAAATAAATATTGGAAATACTTGACGAACAACTGAAAAATTACCGTAATGAAAAGCCCACATAATTTAGCACCGTTTGTGCACACAGGTAGGACAGCGGAGCTTTGTGTGTGGAATTCATTAGATTACGTATGGGTCGAAAATCCAGTAATTGAATAAGCCTGAAAACCATTAAATGTGTAAAAAGAAAAAACAACAATCAATAAGAGAACTTGAGAAAAAGTGAACGCTACGTATATCTTACGTAACTGAATCAATACATGAGTCTGTGTAGCAGAGCAATTACAAATGAGGGAATGAATGGGAAGGATTGAACTAGTGTGAATGACCTACATATAAGAAATCAATACAATATAACACCTGCAAGGATTAGACATAGGAGATATTATCAAATAAACAAATAAAGATGAATTGACTTTTTGAAAACGCAGCAAAGTTAGCGATCGGAAACTAACAGCCACCTCAAAGAGCGAGTAAATCATCTCAATACCGTGTAATCGGCCATTGTGAGGAAATAAGCACTGTAACAAAAACACAGTGTAAGATCAGTAACCCACTCATTGACAACCTCATCGGAAATTCCTGGATATGGAACTAAATGATTATTGATTCAAAGTTTAGAAAAGGTTGAGAAGACTCGCATACCACGCATTAGTACTGATGGTACAGAAAGAGATAATTATACACAGAAAAGGTAAATGTTCACTCAATACACTCCCAACGTCTTGAGACAAGGGAAAACTGTCTAGAGGCTGTCGGCGGGACGACAATTATCAGAATGATGTGAATGCAATTAAATATTGACCTAGAATACGTGTGGATGTCACATGTAGGATGTCACGTTTTCCGCAACGCGACCGCTCGCAGCGCTTTCGGTAGCCAAACAAGGGATATTTTCTGGGAAATAGTTGGCCAAAATAGCTGTGCATGTGGAGTAGGAATTGTTTGCGTGAAAGTGGGAGAGAGAGACTATACATGACATAAATAATATAATTTGCACATGAACTGGCATCACGATACTAAAAGGATCAATATTGCAATAAAACAAGGAGAGATCATGAATACGTTTTTCATCACGTACGTTAAGAAAATCACATTTATCAGGAAAGTTGAGAATTGAACTAATTGACCAGAACTTTTAAAAACAAGTGTGAGCTTCGGCAGTTTCCCAAAAAATACAAATTGTTCAAATAGGTCGGAAAGATAATTTTTCCTTATTATAAACTGTTAGTTGGTCTAGTAAAAAAGAAGTTTGTGTAATGGCGCGTTGAAAAGGTAAACACACACAAAAACATCATTTTTGCAGAAGTTGAAAACCTCTGTCAGTGATTGTCAGCGTTATTCAGTATTTTGATTAGCATCGATTTTATAGAAAAAAAATTGTTGCTGCAGATAAACAAGATTTTAGACAGTCAAAAAATGATTATCCGAAATGAAAATTTTGATGAAGAGTTGTGTACTCCAATTCTCAAGAATCAACATGTTTTGTTGGAGGATGAAAATAAAATACATTTGGGAAGCAGTAACGCTCATTCAAATGAAACTTGAATAGAAAACAAACTTCCAGTTGGAACAAGTTTTACGCTTAATATCAAAATACATTGAAAAAATATTTGTAACCAATTACATCTTCAACTGAAGATGACAAAAAGGACGGCAAACTTTGATATTCATAGTAACGTTAAGAGAAACATATTGCATCCATCGATCCATCACTTTGCCCGACTGAATTTGCACACTTGTTACATTGTTCCATCAATAAATTTCTATTTTTTCATGTGAAACTTATTTCTTATTGTTTCATGGTATTTCAATCAACAATGAAATGCAGAGCAATGCAGCTTTCTTCTACCAGTTCACTGAAAATGATCGCCTATAAAAATATTCTTTAAAGTGTGTGGTATCTAGCTCCAGAGCTACCCAGAAACGGAGTTTTTAAATTTTTATTTAGTGTTGTCAGACGTTTTCTAGTTGATAGAAGACTGTCTATGTATACTCATTTTAAACATGTATCATTTTCATTTCAAAAACATTTTTTTAAGAAAGAATTTGCTGTAGTATTTGCGTATTTTGTGCAGCACAAGAAACGCGTCAGTGAGCCTTGTGCGTATTAGTGGACCGCTGTGTCTTGTATAGTGCGCGCGGAGGAAGGGGAAGAAAGAACACAGCGGGTAAAGAGACGCAGGCATCGACGCAAAAAGAGAAAGAGGTCAGTGTGCAATTGCGCCCCATTAAGGCGACCTTTTTGTACCGTTTATTGTTTTTCTTTTCAGCCATTTGTTCGCCGATTTATTTTCTGGCCGCTCTCGTTAAGTCGTTAGTTTTTGAGTGAATTAGTTAAATCGTTTTTCACTTCGCTCACAAGTCTTCTCTGCTAACTTTCTTTTTTCAGAAAATGCCGATCTCAGCTTTCCGCCGTCAAGTCAAAAATGCTACTCGCAACTATTCGGCTTATCAAATCAAAGTACGTGAAGCAACAAGCAACGACTCGTGGGGACCATCAAAATCAATAATGTGCGAATTGGCGGAACTGACACACAGTCCAATGGCTTTCACTCACATCATGCCAATCATTTGGAAGCGGATGAATGAGAGTGGCAAGAAGTGGCGACACGTCTACAAGAGTCTCGTTCTCCTTGAGTATCTTGTCAAGGCTGGACATGATATGGTGAGTGAAATCGCTTCGTTGTATTCAAAATATAGTTTTTTTCCAGGTTGTTGAGGAGTGTACAGAAAACTTATACCTTATCGATACTCTGAAAGATTTTCAATACATTGAGAAGTATCAGGATGTGGGTATGAACGTGCGCGAGACTGCCAAGAAGATTTGCTCACTGCTGTCCGACGATGAGCTCTTGAAAAAAGAGAGAAAAAGTTTCAAGGAAATGAGAAACAAATTCATAAACAGCGGAGTTGAAGAGAGTCGTAGTGGTACTCCTGACAGTGTCGAGGATATCAGTGTTGGTGAGTAAATTGATAATGAGAGACACATTGTTATTGCTCCACTTTTAGAAGTCGATTACGACGGTAATCATTCTTTCTCCACAACCAACAAGGAGATGCAACTTCAAAATGCTCTTGGATTATCTCTTGAAGAATTCAAGAGATCTGATGAAGTCCGGAAACGTGAGGAGACTTTGCTCCAAATGGGGATCGAAGATTCCCAAAAGGTAAATGAGAATTCTGAATTCTCCTTTTCAATGAAGATATTGTTTTAGCAAGCATACCTTCGCTTGGGAGCGAGTGACTTTGTGAGAGGAGAAGTAACGCACCGTGTAATCGATGACTTGGTGACATTGGGTGGTGCCGAGTTGGCCCACAGACTAAAGAATCCAATCACCTTTATCAATCAATCGGGAGCCATCCACACTCAAAACTACCAAAATCCGTCTTACGATTACTTCTGTGTGAACATTTCTTCATGTGCACTGGACAGTTCTTCTGAAGCTCTTGCGGATCTGAACACTTTGGACCCATTTGCATTTGCCAGCACAGTTGCAAGTGATCAGGACTTTGACATTAACCAGCGTGATGTGAGTTCTAAACAAAAAAACATTCATTGAGTTTAACTTTCAGATCTTCTCTCCGATGAGCTATCCAATCATCGCCAACTCTCATTGCTCCCCAGCCACCGTCAACTCTCATCTCTCTCCAACAAAAATCGATGCTGAAAACGTTTCAATCGACACCGACAGTCTTGTCGACTTGAATAACTTGATGAAGCAAAGTGATTTTTACACAAAAGGTTCGTTTTTTTATGAGTCATATTGGCAAGATACATGAATAACGGGTTTTTCGTTCAAGTAACGCTACTAACACGGTGCCCTGCATTTTTAACTGTCTAAAAGATTGCTTGCATTGAGCAGACCAAAATTTCCTATTGAAGTCATGGCTTAATTTTTTTGTGGCGCTATCTTCATAACCAATTTTTTGAGTTTGTTCCGGACCGCTGACGCCGTAAACTTAGATTTCGGAGTACTAGGGTGCCGTTCTAAAGATTACAAAAAATTTATAATAATCAATTGATTTTAGACGGAGTCTCTGCATTCAATGGGGCCATTCGCAAACCACTCAAAAGGACTGTTCGCAACCCATTCAAACCTTATCACTGCAAATCGTCAACTATCGATGAGATGCAAACTGCAGAATTTCAACAAGATGCTCCGATGTAGTTGACTGATTCACATGATCTTTTGTCAAATGTTTATTGATTTTCTTTTTGCTTGTTAAGTAGTTCCTTTCTTTAGCTTGCACTCGAAATAATTAGAATTTTGAGTTTATTTTTTGTGTATATGATTTGATCAATCTTTATTTTGTGTGGTTCCTGATATTTGTATAATGATTGCTTCTCTAGTTTTACGCGTTTTTTTGTTATTTGTTAATAGTCATCACTAATTTAAAGCTCGATTCAAAAAAATTAAAGCATTCAGTCTAGTATGTTGATTCATAAATCTTGTTAAATTTTTCAAGTGAGGGTAAATTACATAACGTTTTCAAACCCCGAAAGCAATAAACTTTTTTGTTATTGAACATATCGGTTGTCACGCAAGAGTTCCTCTTCATTTCTCAATTTTTTTGCATTCACCGAAAAACTTGGCTGCTTTTGAAAAATCGGTATATAGAAACTTGACCTAATTATTATTTGTGTTATCAATATTCATTAGACGCTTTCTGTTTGTCTGAATGGTTGTTCTCAGCCAGTGCGCTGCAGCTAGGAAAAAATTTGTTTTCAGTTTTTGAAAAACTAGGACAGAAAAGTGTAGAACATTATACTTCCATTAATCGATTCCGGGAATTTCTGGCATTTAAACCAACCAATTTTCTTCATCGCTGATACCATCAACATCCTCGAATCCTTCGTCCTCGTTCTCATATTCTTCGTCTTCAGATTCTTTTTCATTCGAGTCATCCGAGTCTTCTAACTCTATGTGTCGTAGTAACTCGTTATTGTCTTCATCACCTTTTCTGAGTGAATCTTCTTTTCTCCGCATTTCCAATTCTGCACGATCATGTTCTCTTTCAACGTTCTCCAACTCCTCTAAATATTCATTCATTGAAACTCTATTTTCTGGTTTCCAGTTGACAATGTTTTCATTTAATTCTTCAATTTTCGTTGCTAATTCCGATTTAACAACTTTCAGTTCTTTTATAGAAATGTCGTGAACCGCATAACCACCATTCGCTTTGAGAAGCTGTAGTAAATGTGGTAGGTGCTCAGGATCCGGGAGAGTCAGCGTGTTTTCCGGACAATTGCAGACTGTTGGAACACCTCGTTGACCATGAAGCTTGCAATACGGGGAATTCCAATGAAAATGCATTTCCAAAACTTCATCGCATTTTTTGGCTCTTTGAAGTGAGAAATCCGTATCAGCGGTATTATGGTCAACATTAATTTCATTTTGATTATGGTCCATTGCTGTAAAGTTATGTGAATGTCAAACAACAATTTAAAATTTATGTCGCTGGAGAAATAGTCCTTCTTGGACAAAAATCAATCAAAACTCAAAATTTTCCTTTGTTTTACATTCTGGTTTTGTTATTGGTAACGGCGAGCCGACTGTTCCTCTATTTTGGTATTAGGTAACATTCTTACATTTGTATAAACATGAATGAACATTTTTGTGAATGCCCTGACCACAATGCATTTCGTCTTATTTTAAAAATGAAGTCAGAACAGTGGCACAGTGTATTATAACAACCAGAAAAAAGTTAAATTACCAATTTGAATGGAAAATTGAGTGAGCGAACCGATGACGATGAATTGGAGGACAATGATTGAGTGAAACTAGCAGGGTCTTTTTTAGTTGCGGTACCAGCTGTTTATTTTAATGCAATAGTTTGTTTTGTTTTTTCTGAACTAGAGAGTATCATAAAAACGCTAACATGGAATGTATTTTGACTGCCCCCCCTAAAGTACCGATTTTTTTTGCTCAATCGATGAGTTTTTCCACGACAAAATAACTCATAAAGGGTTTTCCTGTGACGTGACCTCGTTTTTGAAAAATTGAGATTTTTCGAAAATGCGATTTTTTCGAAAAAAAAAGTTTATCAATTTTTTTCATTTTTTTCCTGATTTGTTCAGAAAAAGGGTTTTGCGAATGATTGTAGCAAATTTGATGTAGTTTTTGGCAAAAATACGAAACATATGAAAAAACAATTTTTTGGTCCTGAAATAGGTAAAAATGTGACACCCTCCAAAAAAAAATTTTTTTTTTTGAGAATACCGGGGGTTTTGAATGTTTGGTAAAAAAGTACAACTTATCTGGATCATTTTGGCATATAGCAGTATAGCAACTCCCGATCGAAAATTGAGGAAAAAATAGGTCTGAAAATTTTCATTTTTCGAAAAAAAGTGACTTGTCGGAAATGAGTTCTAATTTCTGAAATTGACTAAGCTCCAAATAAAATTTTACCGGAACAGTAATTTCCAAATTACTTTCCACTATTTTCAAACAAAAAACTACATCCTTGTTAACTTCTGTTGTCATAACATTCGTTCAAATATTGCAAGTTTTCTCACGTGGAGAAAGTTCAACTGCTCATAACTCTTCTGAAACTGAAGGAAAAAGGCTTAAAAACACAGAGCAACTTAAAAATAATTTTTAATTTTCAAAAATCATATTCGGGCTGTTTTTAGAAAAATATTTTTTTTTTGATTTTTGATAAGGGGGGACCACATGAAATTTTTTCCGAAACTTGAACAATTTTTTTTTTCGAAAATAAACAGAATTGATAGTTTTTTAGCTTTTTTGTAGCTAAAAAACTAGTTTTTAGTTCCGGTAAAATTTTATTTGGAGCTTAGTCAATTTCAGAAATTAGAACTCATTTCCGACAAGTCACTTTTTTTCGAAAAATGAAAATTTTCAGACCTATTTTTTCCTCAATTTTCGATCGGGAGTTGCTATACTGCTATATGCCAAAATGATCCAGATAAGTTGTACTTTTTTACCAAACACTCAAAACCCCCGGTATTCTCAAAAAAAAAATTTTTTTTTGGAGGGTGTTACATTTTTACCTATTTCAGGACCAAAAAATTGTTTTTTCATATGTTTCGTATTTTTGCCAAAAACTACATAAAATTTGCTACAATTATCCGCAAAACCCTTTTTCTGAACAAATCAGGAAAAAAATGAAAAAAATTGATAAACTTTTTTTTTCGAAAAAATCGCATTTTCGAAAAATCTCAATTTTTCAAAAACGAGGTCACGTCACAGGAAAACCCTTTATGAGTTATTTTGTCTTGGGAAAACTCATCGAATGAGCAAAAAAAATCGGTACTTTAGGGGGGGCAGTCAAAATACATTCCATGTAAGAGCAGCTGCACTAAATTCACAGGTGTGCTGTTGCGAGTGGATATTTTTGTCTTTTTCTAAGAATTTTTGATAGACAGTTGCAATCTCATGGACTTGCGTAACTGACCAATCATGGTTTTTAGTTAAAAAACTTCCTTTTTGTTGTGTTCTCATTAAGTCTGTTTGTTTGTCAGTTTATCCGGATGTTCTATTAATTTATAGAAATCTGTAGAAAAAATGATGAGAACTAGGAAATCGCAGTTTTGTGTCTACGGTTGTCTAAATCTTCTTTAGCACTTTTTTCTCAGTAAATCTGTCTGTGTGTCAGTTCATCCGGATCTCTATTTCTTTACAGAAAAGCTTGGGTTAGTCTGAAAGCTGACGTTAACAAAATAAAATTGGCACGTAATGAATATTTTTAAATTTTTCAAAAGAAACATTAAAAACGAAAAATTTAAGTATTGATAAATTAACCTTAATTCTAACTCAATTTAGAACTTTTGCAGCACTGTACTATGTATTTATAGATTCCGTGGCACCGCGACATATCTAACATTTAAAGGCTTATAAGGTGAAGGTGTGAATATAAGAAATGGGAAACCACAAAATATGGAATGCCACATAGAGAAGAATTGAAGATAATGAAGAAATCAATACTTTAACTTGATTTTAGTTTGCAAAAAAATGAAGAGTTATCGCATCAAGACACTGCATAACTAATTTTGTTTCAGAGTTCCACATTTGATCTTTAGAAAAGTATAATCCTAATCATAATGCTTTTGAAATTTAATTTTATTTAATTAATAAAAACAAATCAAAGATTTAAAATCAAAAGAAAACATACAAATTTAACAAAAACAAACTTTGAGTTGATTTGATAAAATTGTCATACACATCCATTTTAAACGTTACGAGATGGTTTGCGTTCTCAAACCTTGAATTTTTTGAATTAAAAGCATCATGTCGTCCGTTTTATCCAAACTCTGAAGCAAAAACTCCTCGATACCAAAATTAAAGAACTGAACATAAGTGACAGGCTTTTCCAAAAACATTTTGATAATACGATCTCTATAGATTTCAGAGGCATTAATTAAATAATATGATAGAACTTCATAGACATCGTCCAGTGGTTGGTTTATCAACTCCGTGTATTTGATAATTTGATTAAACACTTCAATGTCATTGACCGCATAGGTCTCAGATTCTATCTCTTTGATCTGTTCAAGAAGTTTGTCAGCATACTTTTCTATAGATGGACACTCAATTATTAGTCGGGAAATTTCGTATTTTCTGTACATTGAAGGGTGAACCTCAAATTCTTGGAAAAATGCGGCAGCTTTCGTTATCTGAAATCCATATGTACACATATTGTACATATAATTAAAAAAAACTAACCTGTTCAGTATTTCCCCACAACAAACATTGCGCAAAGTTTCTCATGAAAATGTCTCCAACTGCAGCACGTAGGCGTATTACTTCTTCTTCCTCTTCTTGATTTCTTTCAATAATAAGCTCCTCTCCTTCACTTTCAACTCCGGAGTCATTTTCTTCCTCCGCTTCTTCAATAACATCTTCTACATTGATATCATCATCATCATTGTCATCTGGAGTTTGGAGCTCTTCATTCTCTTCTATTTCGTCGTTTTCATCTATTTCCTCCTCTCCTTCATTATCGCTATATTCCATATCTTCGTCGACAGCTTCATTGTATAGAATAAATCGGTCGACATTGTCGACTAATCGTTTAGCCTCCACAATTTCGTTACTATCATCAATTGCTTGATCATACAATTCAAAGTACAAGTCCAAACTAAAATTCAGACTGTCCAAGAGCCGGTAAGCAAGTTTTACCTGCAAAATAATTATTTCATCTCGAACAAATTATCTATAAGATTATTCAAATCTTGGATGTGCTCTAAATGAACTACATTTGTTACGTTAAAATTACTTCAGTAATAATTGTGGACTAAGTGCGGTTATTCCGGGTACTTGGCATTAACTTTCAACTTTTAAAACAATACGATGGTAAAACTTACACAATTCATATTTACATTCTGCAGCAAATTCATTACAAGATTTACGGCATGCTGAGAAGGCATTTGTCCTCCGCATTCCATTTTAACTCCAGCAAGAAAGTCTTCAAAAAGAAGTGACTGTTCCTCTATGAGTTGAGCATCTTTTATTTCTTTGTATGTGAATGCTAGTTTTCGAGCAGATTCATTGGTTGCAGCATATCTCGAAATGATGTACGGTAGATTGCACCTATCAAACACCTCAACCGTTGTAGGAAATTTATCAAGAGTATTGATAGCGTCGGTGATCTGAATAAAGAACGGAGTTTAGAGATACAAAATAAATTTTCTTCAGAATGTGACCAATTTCCAATAAGAAGAAGATTGAAACATTACAAATTCATCCATTATAGGTTGTTGGAAGTTGACGTGTATCCAAAATGAAAGATGTTCTTACCTTTGCTTCTGCCATGCCAGCTTTCATCATGATTGCTAGAACTTGATACTGCATTTCAGTTTGATCCATTCTCGTTTTGCTATTTGGTTTCGAAAATTGAATTCAGATTCTGAAAAATGAGATAAGCTTAGTTACAAAACAGAAAAACAGAAGAAAAAAAAGAGAACAGCTTGAAAAAAACTAAAATCAGGAGATGTGGTCAGCAGTGACAACGACGGTTTGGTTCAGAACAATAGAACAGAATTCATTGTGTAGCAATTCGCAGGTCAATAAAAATCAATAGTAGGCAAAATGGAAGATTATGTCAAGATAAGACAGGGTTTGATGAGCGAAATAGGTGTGATCGGCCCTCATCAACTGTTCGCAAATAGAGGCCTGAGAACGAGATGACACTCAGTCCAAAAGAAACAGTAGACGGGACGTCAAAAGAAAAAACTACTCCTTTGGGAATGTTTGTTTAACTTCATGAAAAACGGAAAAGCCACATTTTTCATTTTTAGTATGCAAATACTATACCTTTTTTGTCGTTTTTTGAGTTTTTATTCACAGGTTATGAACGGATAGAGACATTGATCGTTAGCCTGAGAAAAGAAACAATTTGACGGTGGAATAGTTTCATGGAGAGATTAGATAAATAGTAACGTATTGAGATCTTTCATATCCCAGAGTTGTAGTGCTGGAACGGAGCCAGATGACGATTAGTGGTGGAGGGTGTTCCAGGAAATGAGAACATTGTATATGGGCCCCTGTAGGCAGTGGAAAGTGTAGAGGCCTTCTTCCCAAAGGCCATCTCAAGGGCTGCCATTACAAATTATCATTACGCGAAAAGACCGTTTATGTAGAGTGTGGTGAGGAGAAAGCAACATCCCTAGAAACTTATTGGGGAAGTCTGGCCCGGGAGAAATGGACGACGTTATCAGATAAGCAAATTGAAAACAGATATGGAACATGAACACGTCTAACAATGAATTGCAATGCTATCATAATTTTAAAATTATAAGAACATTCGTTGTCAGCTGCATCAAGTGGGTGATGAAATTTTGTTAGTTTAGTGAAATTGGTGAATTTACCGAGATGCTTCCAATTTGGTCCACCAATTCACCACCGAACTGGTAGTGTTTTAAAAGTTTCAATGTTTGAATGCTGGTGTTAATTTCTACAATTCATTTAAACTAATTACCATAAATTCCCTGTTTTGTTTTCATTCATTCCAAATCGTCCAATCGTCGTATGTATGCCACCTTGCGGATCTATTTGTGTTTTCATCTTCTATTTGTGTAAAACATCTTTGCGTAGATTACTTCCCGATTCGGAATTCCATGCGAAGAAGCTAAACCACATGAAAAGTTTTAGAGCAGCTCAGCGCGCTGAAAAATAAGCAAGCATGAATTCCCCGTAGTCGACAGTACCTATAACCAAATTTATAGATCGTTTGAAAGTCGCGTCTCCAAAGATTTCCCTTGTAAGAGACGTAGACGCCGGACATGGTGCTACGGATACAAAAAACTGAAACACGGACAAATTGAACTCATGTATATTGGTTTCAATCACGTACCTTTGCGGTACATTTTTTTCCAACAGTTTAAGTGATACAGAAACATTATCAAAAAATGTCAAAAAGTGGAAAAGTTTTTTTGAAAAAGAAAATAATCAAAAGTTTGAACCTGAACAATTCGGAGAGACTAAATGGGGGATTTTGAGAAACCAGAGTTTTTTCAAATATGTGGGATCGTTTAGTGGAAAATAATATAAAACTGTTTAATTGGAAGTAATCGAGGCGAGCCACAAAGTCAGAGCAGGGAAATTAATTGATAAAAGAAGAATAATCAGAACAAATCACAAACGGGAATTTCAACTGTCACTCAATATATCCCATCTCCTTCATTTGCGTTTCGTTCCACTTCCATACACAAAAATCGAAACGGTCTTCGGAAACACTTATCGACGCAACAACCTTGTCAGTTTCTCTCACAACATAAGTTGTTACAACCAAGTCATGCTTTAGGAGTGTTTCCTCGGCACCAAAGTAGTTTCTGTAAGAAAAAATAATAAAATAATTACTTTTAATCGATTCTTCTTACTTGACTGGATATTGGAAACAAGGTGGTCTCTTAGAATGAGAAAAAGTTTTGATCTTCAGTGAGTTTGTGATGACGGCAGGATGGAAAAGATGAGAAAAATTCAAGTACAGTTTCAAGAACTTCAGGTTAGGGGCGAAATTCCCTTTTTGCCAGTTTGCAACAAATTTGTCTATGGTTGCATCTTCCATGACAGCATTATACATGACAACTGTCTGTCCTTCAAAACGCGACAATATTTCTGGAGCCAAAGAATAGGCATTTATGAAACTGAGATGTTTGCAGCTGATGAATTTGACGTTGAACAGTGGAAGATCTCTCATTTGATTCTTCATGGTTAAATATTCTTGATTCTCCATTTTTGAAATAAACGCATCGAGAAGAGTTGGCACCATTACCAAATGCGATATAAGCACATTTGATGTAATCGGAAGGATCGCTGGAAGAAACATCAGATCATACGAGAGAAGAGTGCAACCGTGTTGCAGATGAGTGCCGAATAGGTTGCTAATGTGCTGGTGTACAAACTGCACCGTTGGAACCATAGTTTTCTCATCGAATGTAACAACGAAGATGTTTGTGTCGGATGACCAACTGAAAAATAGACAAGTTTTGATTTCTATATGAATATTTTTTAGTAAGTTACACTTCAGATATTGAAGTCACGTTTTATATACGATACATTTTTGAAAACAGGTTGAAAATACTCACCAGTATGTCATATTGTATCCCAAACCGCGCACCGATTGTTGTGTTTCCTGAGACATAGCCATTGAAGGTCTTAGTTCCAACATTTTTGGAGAATCTTCCTGACTCTTCACAGCAAAAACCGAAGTATGAGTTTTCCGAGCCTTATAGGAAATCGCTTTGATGTGTTTCCATGAAGCCATCCGCAGCACAATTAACATTTTTGTTGATGTGAGAGATAGTAAGAATACGTCATCAAAATCCAGCTGGTCAAAAATTAGTGTTTGAACAAGGAAAGGAAGCTTCAACAGTTTCATTGTTGCTCCTGAAAATAAAAACGATTGTAATAAAAATGAAAATGGAAACTGCTTGGTGACAGTAAAAACGTTGAGAAAAGGTAGTGTGTTTAGGGAGAGAGACAATCAATAGGACGACACGAAGACTTACATGTGCGTCCTTCCCGTCAAGTAATGCGCACCAAATGTTACTGACGCATCTCTTGTGATGTGCAGCAAGAAACCCGTCAATACTAGAGTGGATGGAACTCATTTGAAAACCCAAGACTTTCCTCTGTAAAAACAAATAGAAATGCTCATTAACAAGAAAGGAATGATTGAAAACCTCTACTGAGAACTTTTCAAACACAAATTCAATCTGAAAAATGTCGAGTGCGCTTTTTTTTTCGAGAATCACGGAATTTTCCGTTCATTCAAAATATTGGAAAAAACGCACGAGGGGTTCGCCAAAAAACGTCCAAAAGGTTGTTTTTTGCCGTTTTCAGTTGAAATTAGCCAACTTTGAGAGTGTAGCATGGTAATACTGATTGTCCCATTAAATTGTTTTTTGATAGGTTATAGAGAACAATAACAGAGCTTTGTTTTTGTAATTGACAACTTTTTTATACGGGCCCTCCCTTGCAAGTTTCGTATTGAAAAAGTAACTTCTCTCTCAAATCGACCAATTCGAATGTTGTCTTAAAATAATCACAACTCTCTAGAGAGTGTCCGTATAAAATAGTTGTCAACAACAAAAATGAAACTTTATAATTCATTAAATATCTACTTGAGGGAACAATCAGTATTACCATGCCACACTCTCAAATTTGGCCAATTACAACTGAAAACGGCCAAAGTTTACAACCTTTTGGACGGTACAATAGTTTAAAAAGGTTTTCTCACTAATTTTCTCTTGTTATTTCTGGATTATTCCATTATTAAACTCTGTAATGGACAAGTATGAAAAAGACTGATACAGTTTTGTTAGAGTTTCACCTCATTCTAAAACTTCTGCTCGATCCACTAGCACTAAATGGTCATCTACAGACTGATATGCATTTTAATCAACACAAATATCTTTTCAATAAGCATTTATATTCATTATTGTTGTTTTTAGTTTTGTTCATCACTGAAAACACAAGTAACCTGCACATTTATTGCGAAATCTCAACATAAATTTGCATAGCTGACGTAAGCAGTGAAAACACATGCTTCAGTGAACGGCCACGGAGAGACGCAGATAATTGAGCAACATAGCGGACGTTGTTTCGGGCCAGTTTTCTTTATTCGCGTCACCTTTCGAATTAAAATGTTTTCTGTTTGTTGAACATAGCAGAAGTTTTGTGAATTTGTTTTTCTTATTTTCAAATAATTTTTGCTCTAATGATTCTAACTTGTTTGAGTAAAAAGATGAAAAAGCATAAATTGGAGCGGGAAAATTGTAAATTATATGTTTTAGGACTATTCAAATAATTTTTTATTTCCCCGGCCAGTTTTCTTCCCTCAGTTTGGATGCTGACATTGAGTTTAAATTTAAAAAACAATTCTACAAACTATTGCTGACTTTTTTATAGCTATTATTTTGCTCTGAGTTTCACAATAATTTTATTTATCGATTTTCCATACTTCATTTCAAAAAAAGTATTACAAGTTAAGCGAAACATTTTCAAACATGCTCATAGCACTCTCCTATCCGCGACGTTTCAAGATGTGCCATTTTGAATCTGGGACGCTTTGCATATTATACTCCATTTGCTTCTGCGACAGTTCGCAAGAAAAAATTGTTTCACCTCCGTGACAATTTTATTTTTCTACTTTTTGAATTGGAGAAATAAAGTTCGGGATTACCTAAAAACACAACTATGACATGGATTGAGCTTCCAATAACATGCTACATATCTAGATTTGATCATCGATTGTTGGGTCCCCGATTTCTTTGGACAAGCCCTGATTCTACAAGAAAAACGAAGCGGTTGCTATAGGGTCAGCTATTGTTAGGAACGCATAATAAAAATTCAAATGAACACCGACAATTTTTAGAATTTATTAGAATCTAGAATTTTATTGTTCACCGCTACGATAAGTTGTAACCCTACTATCAATATAATGCCGTGGCATAGGAAGCCTTAGCTTCATCGTGTATTTTATTTCCTCTCGCCATTGGTGTCGCAGTGACTAATCATTCTCTTTGTCTCCACCTTTCTCTTTCTCTTCAGTACTACATGGTTACGGATACCTCCCTGTCTTGACCACACCACCATGTGATTCCAGAACAAATGTGCGGGCACACTTCACTATTTGATTTTCTTCCTGTCTTATTCATTGACCTTTTAACTTTTCGCAATCCGCAAAATACAGTAGTTATTTAGTTTGTTGAAAGACAGATTTATATAATACAAGAATAGGTGGAAAAAGTGGCTTGTTGTCAACTTTTTCTCCCAAGACACAATATTCGATGGCTTAAAGACTGCATATCAGCCCCTACTTTGGTTTTTCCGCAACATTAGGACCATCATCCCCTCACTAATCATTTATTTCAAGATGTTCACTAATCTTCGTGTCAGTTGATTCTTTGTAAATCTCCTGCTATTAAGAATATTCAAATAATTATAGTTTGAGTGCCCTCCCATCTTTCTTCGTGTTAGTGTATGCGGTCCACCAAACCGCGGTCAGACACACTCTCCCCTATCTTTGTTTACTCTCTTGCTTTAGCAGCGAGCGGCCGTGCGTAGCGGTCCGACGAGCGGATCAATAACTCCGAGAACGTCGAGAGTGTGTGAAGGTAACGGCAGAATCGATCACTTCGATTTCTAGAACAGCTCTGGCCTAGAAAAATGTGAGACTGGCATTTGCAAGACTGAAAACACCCGTTTGATTTTTTGAGTTGAAACTGTAGATGTCGTTTTGTTTCGGATCGTAGTGACCTCTTCCCTTCGTTTTTATCCTAATCCCTCATTTTTTCGTCGGCTTGTTATTGATGTTTTATCTATGATCCCCTTCTGAGCATCTCATTGATTTTGAGCCGGTTTTCTCATGGTTTCTCATTTTGTTTTTTAGCGTTTCGCAATTTGAGCAGAATGTTTCGTAATATTTTGCAATTCTTTTTTGAAAGGTTCTCCAAATTGTGTTTTGCAGATGGCAACTGGTCGCTACCCAAACCTGGAAACCGGCACTCCCACCTCTCCGACATACTCTGACGCAGGTGAAGATCGATCGGAGGTGCCTATTCGAAACACCGTTCCGAGTTCTTCTGCCCGTCCAACCCTGGTGACTGTTGCTCGATATCACTCTCCCACTTCTCCGCGATACACTCCAACCTCTCCGGGATACTCTGACGCAGATGAAGATCGATCGGAGGCGCCTATTCGAAACACTGTCCCGAGTTCCTCTGCCCGTCCAACCCTGGTGAACGTTGCTCGATATCACTCTCCCACTTCTCCGCGATTCACTCCAACCTCTCCGGGATACTCAGATGAAGATCGATCGGCGTCGCCCAGAAGCTCTTCTGCAGACGTTCAATCTATCCAAAAAATGAAATCGTTTAAGATTCACGAAGATGAATGTAAGAAATATTTGAATAATAGAATCACAAAAACATATTTCAGACATAATCAATCATTTTCTCGGGAAAGGAGAATATGGAGTGGTTTTCGAGGTGTCAAACAAGGTTCGACTAACAGTTTTCAGATATAATAAATTATTTTCGTTTTCTAGAACCAAGAGATGTTTGCGGCCAAGTTCCTGAAAGCCTTGCAGCCGGCATCCAAGATTGCCCCTGGAGAAATTGAACTGAAGGTGAACTTTGAATTTTTTTCATATTGGAATACTAAAAATTCTCAAAGCGGGTTGTATTTCCTGTCTGTATAATTTGAAAAGATCTAAATAATGCAAATTGTTGTTAGGCCAATTTCATACAAAGGTGTTCAAATTACTTTTATCACTTTTTTGATTTAGAGTATTTCAAAACAATGTTCGCATTTTCCAGGTCTACGATCTTCTTCGACAATCACCTCATCCCCAATTGTTGCAATTGGTGTCTACAGGAGACTTGCTTTCTACACCGGCTGGATTCAGTACCAGAGTCATACTCACCCGAGTTCTTGGACTCTCGATTTGGGACACTTTGAACAGTAAGTGATGATGACTATTTGGTTTCAGAAAGAAAAAAAGAATAATGAACAGCTTCAAAAAAGTTTACCGAACTTCCGATAAATTAAAACTGCAATGCAAAGCGGGAGACAAAAATTTAAAAGCTCCGAATGAGTTCACAGATCCCTTGTCGCGGAATTAATGAGGTCTTAATTCACGACCTCACCAAACACATCAAAGCCACACCGAATCCCTCACCGATTCCCATAATCTTATAAAGGAGAACACACTTTATTATCCAATACTCTATCCCGAACTACGTGACCCGTGACCCTCCCTCCTTGGACTTCTCCATTCTGCCATCCCGTGGTACTTCCGTGACCTTGACCTCCGATGTCCCGCCGATAACGATCTGCCCTACTTTCGTCTGCATAAAAGGAAGCCGGAAAGCCAGTCAAACCACTCTTGCTCTCTCAGAGCCTCATCAACTCTACCTACCTCCTGCTCAACCCACTGCGTGCCAATGTCTGGAACTCCTGCGACGGATCCCCCGGCTGACGGACACCCGATGGAGATCGACCCCGTGTTCCCACCACCAAAGACTGCGGAGAAGGCGCCGTCCAAGAATCCTATCGGTTAGTAGTCATTGTGTTAATAAAGTTGTGATCTGTTTACTATTGTTCTCGCCATTCTTCGCCAGCCGTCTGATAGACGGCGGCACATGGTGCATCGACCGTGGTATTCAACCCGTTGGTGGCGAGAATTTTAGTAGTACGGAGATCACTCACGCTCACAGTGGTACCACTTCCACACCAACCCACATAGAGGGCAGTACAAGAGTCAAGAGTCACATACCCCTATCACCTTTCTACACCTACGCCACACGTTCAACACTTTCTTTCAGCTCCACAAGCTCCCAAGGAACCACGCAAGGTGACGGCTCCAATGGTCAACCGCCTGGTGGAGAAATTGGAGGAGGTCGACAAGAAGCTCGACATATGGATCAAGGCCGGGTCCCGACGCCCACACACACACACTACTGAAGACGGCAGCCTACCGAAGAAGATGCTCCCCCAGTGCATCTTCTGCCACGGCCAACACACGGCGAACAGCTGCTCCGTTTACACAACATCGGAAGCCCGTTGGGCACGCTTAGGCGTGCTCAACGCGTGCAGACACTGTGGCAGCGTCCATCACCTTCCGTCAAAGTGCTCCAAACGCGCAAGAAAATGTTGGACTTGCGGAGACGCACATCTGAGTGCGATGTGTGTATCCACCAATACCGCTGCACACGTCGCCGAATCTTCAACGTCCGTCTACACTGCCCAGTCATCCATGTCAAACGCGTCGACAACAACCCACCATTAAGCCATCGAACTCTCGAACTCCATTCTAGTAACCTTTATACAGCACGAATAAAAAGTTTAAAGTGAATCACCTCTCTTTCTCCTTTCCTAGCAGGTAGCACAATGACAGCAACTCCATCACATATGGCACAATTCTGAACAATTACACCTTTTTCCTCATACTATTCCACTGAACCACTGCCTAGGCGTCTATTCAGAGCAGGCACACTACCACACATGGGCTGCGCCAGTTAAGCGCATGCATATTCTTTACAGTAACTCGGTATATGTTGCGGAACTGCATAGACACGAGCACGACACCTTTTATACACACAACCTTGTTGGAAGTTACATAGAGTCAGTTATATCCAGACAATCCTGCCAAGGGCCCAACGGCAGCCTAAGAAGGATATGATGACCACTAGTAATTCAATGATTCTGCACAAGTGACAAGATATACAAGTTCCAAGCTCGAAGAGCATACTACGGCTTGTCAATGAGCGCCATGGCCAGCTCATCAGAATTATTGGTCTCGAGAGACTTGGAAGCGTTCGCTTTCCGGAGATTCTGACACGTCTCTGACCCGTATACAAGAGGATAACCTCTATGAGACGTTAATACACACTCGCGGGCTCGAATCTACGGTGATTCGAATATGACTACATACCAGTCCACACTATATACTAGCCAACACTATACAACAGTCCCCACTACAAGCCATCCAAAAGTAATCACTAAATGGTCAAACATTTCAGACCTACGCTCGACCCGTCATGGATCTACTTCTCGTCGCAACAGCAAAGCTTCAAGAAGAGCTCCGGGAAGAGTGGAAAGTCGAAGAAATCCAAATCGTCATCTTCATCCGCAAAACAAAAAGCCAGCTGGATCAACCTCGGTCCAGCTAAGAAAAAGTTCACCGACAGAGCCAAAAAGACCGCTCGCCTCATTAAAAAGGTTCAGTCTACACTCAACGACCCCCACCAACCAAACACGGTTGGCAGTCTCCAAGCTAACCACCAAAAGCTCTCCAACCAGTGCTTGCAACTGAAACAATCGGATAGCGAGGCCCTCGAACTCGTCTTGCAACATCCGGCACTAAGCTCCAACTCGCAAACTCGTATCAAGAATGTGTTGGAACTCTGCAATCACATCAAAGAACGAGAGTACCCAACCTTGATCAAAGAACTCGAGGACCTACTCAAGCAAATTGAGGCTATGCTACAGGACCTCGTCCAAACCCAACCTTTAGCTAGTAAACGCACCACTAATGACATCCCGATCCATAACCACCTAGACGCATCAGGCATGCATTCCATTACATCAACCCATACCGACAACAGTCGTACTTCCGCGAATTTCCAGGACCCACACCAAGAGGAACAAAAACATCAGCCCCCCACTACTACCAACACAGGAGGTCACTCATCCACGGAACCAAAAGGTCCGGTCTTGTCCAAGATTCAGCCAGACCCGGTTCCAGTAGAACCCATCGTCTCTACTAGTGATCTATCACCACGAACTGCCACACATTGTCCCACCACAGACAACGCTCTGCCTCCTCCGAAGGCATACAGTGAAATCGAAGCAATGTTTTCGAAGTTCAGCAAGCTCATTCAAACCGAAATCACACAGAGATTCGACGCAACAATCCAGAAAATGGATGGTAAGATCGGAAGGTGTGCCGAAACACAAGATGCGCTCTTCCAGTCTTTGCAAGCAATGCGCACAAATCTCGAAATAGTCCAAGATCAGATGGAGCAGCAACAAACTCCAAACCGCTTTGATCAATCATTGGAAAGTATCGACGCACCGCTACGTGGTCAGGACACAACACAATGGTGTCTCAGCTCACAGAGTACAAAAGCCCAAAACAATTCTAACTCAGCCCAAGCCAAACTGGAGCTTCCCGACTATACGGAGCCAGTGGTGCAGAGCCCAAGTCCCGTTCGGCACTCACCAACCACCCCTCACGGAGGGTACACCGCAGACATCAACACCATTCTCAACACCTTGAAACCATTCTCTGGAGCACCTGAGCATTACTCGTTGTTCATCACACGATTCAATTCCCTCGTTCATAACAATCCTGCCATAGACATCATCATGAAGCAAAACATCTTGATAAGCCTACTAGAAGGCGAGTCAAAAGAGTTAATTACTTCGGATGATTTGTCTGAATGGGCGTACAACGACCTCCGCACAAATTTGGAGGACGTATACAACACAAAATTCGATCGGCGCAAACAACTGATTGAGACTTATCGCGATCTTCCGTTCCATCAGACAGAATTTGACCAAATGAACAGAGATGTGATGAAGCACATATGTACAACCAATTCGCTCCAAAAATACGGGATCTCCATCAATGACCCATTCCTCATCGACTCCTTTGTCGACAAACTTCCATCCAGAATCATGCAACCCGTCATTAAAAACATCCGCAACAAGACTCCATCGTTCATGGACGTCGCGAATCTGGTTCGGAGCCTGATATCGGAACATCGAGCGGTAGATGAGGCGGAGAAACGTAAGAAAAATCGAACACAAGTAAACGAAGTGTGCACAGCAGAGATCAACAAGATCTCTACACCTTCTAGTGCTCCAGCCAGACAGAACTATCGGCAAAACAAGGGACACCACCCCACCACAACCATATCTAAATGGAGATCAGCTCCATGCACATTTTGTCATAAGGACCACGCTGCATGTGACTGCAAACTCCCACCAACAGAAAAACGGAATTCTATTATGCAGCAACACCTTTGCTATAACTGTTTCCGAAACACACACACAGTCAAAAACTGTACATCCAAGTTGTCTGCAACAGATGCCACCGCAAGCACCATTCAGCCATCTGTCCGGAGACAGATAACGGTGACACTCCAGTGAATACGATCGTGACTGACGAGAATACGAAGCAGTTTTTTCGTAACAACGGGGTTGACATTTAACCAGAGTCACCCCCCTACACCCCTCGGTCTCTCATATCCAGCCATACAAAACACAACAATAGACACCCAGAACACTATCAGCATTATTAGATCTACATCAGATACCTCCATTCCCACACACAATACAGTAACCAGCGGCGACCACAGCAAACTCCAAGAAGATATTGACACTATCACAGTTAATTTATCTATCGTCGCAGATCCAGACTACAAGCTTCCCTTTCTACAACTGATAACACCTTCAGGAACCAGAATAAATGCTCTGGTCGACAGCGGCGCAACAACCTCCATCATTTCCCAAACAGCAGTGGCACGGTTACACTGCCCAGTACATCACCAGAAACTGGTAAATTTCCGCGGTTTCATATCATCAACAGGTCCGCAACTAATACGATTCTACAAAATAGAAGTCCTCGACAAATCAGGAAACGCGTGGAGCACCGTCCTACCAGAATATTACAAACTTCCCACGGTGGTAATTGCTCCAGTCTTCACACCCCGATGACTTGGCCTACTTAGCACATCACCGTTTTGATCCTCAGACACTTTCGGGTCTCAAAAGATTCACCGGGAAACCAATCGACCTTATTATAGGAAACAACGTCCTACCAAGTATACTATCCACGAGCAAAAGACACGTTTTACCAAGCGGGCGCATCGTAGAAGACACACAATTGGGGATAATAACTCACCCAAGTCCCCTACCTGGAGCCCTCCAACAAACCAGAACTCCCGATGAGGAGGTTTCGGTTTATCACATTGAAGCAGACGAGTCATATATCCACACATCAGATATCCACACCTATGACCACCAAACACACCAGATGATAGACATCACAGATTCGGCACACATCACCAACGCACAACTCGATCGCTTACTTGAGCAATCTTGGCGACTCGAAGTACTGGGAGTAGAGCCCCCAACGGCCATTCTACGAAAAGAACAGCATGACCAAGATCTGATAAACAAGTACAAAGCAACCGCTATCTTTGACGAAAAAGACAAGATGCTATATGTACAATTTCCATTTAATGGTAAAGAGATTACACTCAATGACAACTACCTAGTGGCGGTAAAACGCCTGATATCACTGGTAGGAACACAGCTCGCTGCTGCCAAAGATAGAGAAGACTACAACAACATCATACAACAACAATTGAGGTCTGGTATTATTGAATTAGTGCCACAAAATGAGCAACACATTGGCCCACACTACTATATACCACATAGGGTGGTTATAAACCAGATTCTCAGACCACAAAACTCCGGATCGTTCTAGACGCATCGTCCCATATGAAAAACGAACTATCACTAAACCAGTGCATCCACCCAGGCCCATCGATCCTGAAATCGATCCTGGGAATCCTATTCAGGTCACGGACAAAACCGTACATTATGATAGCGGACCTGGAAAAAGCATTCCATCAAGTGCGGGTTCAACCACAACACAGAAATGTCACCAAATTTCTATGGCTCGAAGATCATACAAAGCCACCTACACCAGACAATCTCGTCACTTATCGATTCACAAGATTGCCCTTCGGCATCACAGCATCACCGTTCTTACTGGGAGTCACCATTACCCGGTACATGGAACTGAATCCACATCCAATCCACGACAAGATCAAGGAAAATCTATATGTGGATAATGTTATGTTCACACCCGACACCGTAGAGGAACTCCTATCGGACTATCATGACTCTACAAGCACATTCTCAGCCATGCACATGCGGCTGAGAGAATTTCTCTGCAACAGCAAGGAAGTCATGAATATCATTCCGAAAGAAGACCGAGCAAATAGTACTCAAGCAAAGCTCCTAGGTCACCTCTGGGACGCAGAGAATGATACCATCACCATCAAGATAGCCCAACCACCATCTGGTATTCCCACCAAACGTCAACTTGCGTCGTTTATAGCATCAACATACGATCCACAAGGATTATTGTCTCCGATGGTCGTACAATGCAAGTCCTTGATGGCAAAAGTCTGGAAATCAAAAACAAAGTGGCGCGATCCATTACCAGCCCATCTGCTTCCCGATTGGGAGAAAATCAGAGTAGCAATCACAGACAAGTCATACACGATTCCCAGAAGAATCACTCCGACACACGGACACTTTAAAACTTCCCTCATTATGTTTCTGACGCGTCCAAAGACCACTATGCTACATGCGCATATCTTCATTTCGAGCGTCCAGACAACACTACACAAGTACAACTCTTATTCTCAAAGACACGCATCAGACCAATCAACAATGAACACCTTACCATTCCACGAATGGAGCTCCTAGGAGTTCTCACAGCAGCTCACGCGGCTTACACAATAATCACGGAGATAAACATTCCACTTTCGTCACTCACGTTTTTCTGCGACAACACCGCCGTTCTGAACTGGGTTACACATAAAAACCCTTCAGACAAATGGGTAACTAACAGAATCCGATCCATCACAGAACTGGAAACGGAATTCACAAAAAAACAGCTGCCACCCACGTTTAGATACGTTCCAACTGACCAAAACCCGGCAGACATTGCTTCACGAGGAGCCACGTTACAACAAATTAAAGAAAGCAAAATCTGGAATCATGGTCCAGATTTCCTCCTCTTAGATCGCACGTTCTGGCCGAAATCTCTGGAACAATCACCAGCAGATCCAAAAGAGTTTCACTGTTACACGCTAGACGTCTCACCCGCACCATTCCCACCACACGTGGGGTTACCATACGACAACTCTCTAAGCGAGTACGAATCCATCGTTCCTTACAACAGAACCAACAGCTTAGTAAAACTAGTATCTATCGTCCAAAAGGTAATGCGATGGATACACACCGTCGTGAAAAAACGAAACGAACGGTACCCACACAGCCCCTACCTTTGGGAAACATCACATCTGAAGCAATTTGCACTAGCAAGAATCAGTACGAACGAAGTACAGCAACGGATGATTGCTCACAAGTTCATCATAATCGACCACTATGCCGACGCCAAGCGCAAACTAAATGTAGACGTCCCAACATCACATCAATTTCGTAAGACGAGGACGGCGTCTACTTATACCACAACACATACGTTAACAAGAAGCATCCAAACATGCCCAAATCGCTTACGTACATAATACACAAACACCGACTAGCAACACTGATCGCGTTAGATTCACACATAAGTCTGCTGCATCAAGGCCCGAAAGACATGGCCACAGACATACAACAAAGGTACTGGATCAAACGAATCACAGGCTTAACACGGTCGGTTCGCAAAGGGTGCACCACCTGCAAAAGACGCCACGGAAGGCCATACTTTTACCCATTCGCAACGAGTCTGCCAACCGTACGCACCCAATCATGCCGCCCATTTCAACACACCGGGTTGGACTACTTTGGTCCAATCGGGTACAAAACAGACACCGGTCACCAGGGAAATTATGGTGCATGCTCAACACCTGCTTGGTGACGAGAGCAATTCATCTGGAAGCCGTAACAGACAACACAACGTCAAGTTTTCTCCTCGCAATGAGAAGATTTGTAGGCCGCAGAGGTTCCCCTAGAACAATTATATCCGACAACGCACCGTCATTCACACTAGGATACACTATGATCAATGCTGACATCAACACACTGATCAATTCAAGTCAGACACTAACTTCGTATCTAGCACTCCAAAGAAATCGAGGTAAAACACAATTACACCGTTCGCTCCATGGCAGGGAGGAGTATATGAAAGGATCGTGGCCATAGTAAAAAACATGTTCTACAAACACATAGGCCGACTCCAACTGTCATTCTTGGAAGTAGAAACACTTCTAGTGGAATGCGAAGGAATCATTAACAGCCGACCAATCACGGCAAATCCCATCAGCATTTCGGATTCTGAAGCAATTCGTCCGATTGATTTTATCAGTCCACAAGCACGACTTTCGTTCCCAAATCACCTGGAACATGCTCCAGGGACTCAAATTGGCATCACCGAAAAACAAACACGCGAGTACCTGAAACACCTCGACAATATTCGACTCCAACTATGGGACCAATTTTACAATTCCATGTACACAAGCAATCTGGCTCCGACATACAAACCACACTCACACTGTACAGTCTCCCCGAAACGGGACCACGTCGTTCTAGTACACACTCCAAATGTTCCACGCTACCGATGGCCACTGGCTAGAATCACGGAACTGATCACATCAAAGGATGGCGCAGTAGAATCAGTAATCTTGAAGTGTAAAAACAAGCTAATTGAACGTGCCATCAACCAACTAATACCACTAGAATTGTCTAATGACGATTCTCCACTGGCTTTGGATCACACCAGTGCTACGAGCACCTCTCGCCGGCCCCCAGTGTCGCGGAATTAATGAGGTCTTAATTCACGACCTCACCAAACACATCAAAGCCACACCGAATCCCTCACCGATTCCCATATCTTATAAAGGAGAACACACTTTATTATCCAATACTCTATCCCGAACTACGTGACCCGTGACCCTCCCTCCTTGGACTTCTCCATTCTGCCATCCCGTGGTACTTCCGTGACCTTGACCTCCGATGTCCCGCCGATAACGATCTGCCCTACTTTCGTCTGCATAAAAGGAGCCGGAAAGCCAGTCCAAACCACTCTTGCTCTCTCAGAGCCTCATCAACTCTACCTACCTCCTGCTCAACCCACTGCGTGCCAATGTCTGAACTCCTGCGACGGATCCCCCGGCTGACGGACACCCGATGGAGATCGACCCCGTGTTCCCACCACCAAAGACTGCGGAGAAGGCGCCGTCCAAGAATCCTATCGGTTAGTAGTCATTGTGTTAATAAAGTTGTGATCTGTTTACTATTGTTCTCGCCATTCTCGCCAGCCGTCTGATAGACGGCGGCACATCCCTTAGTTATATACAATCCAAAGATCCTTATATTAGTTATATACACACCCATGAGAGTTTAGAAATCCTATACATAATTTCATCATCGCCTTTTTTCACTGTTAACTAGAGACAATGGGGAAAGCTATCAACATGGGGAGTATAACTAACTTTCCCTCGTTGTTGTTAGCAAAACCGTTTGTAATACATTTTTATTTGTTTTTTTTAATTAGCCTAACAAGAAAAGTCTTCGGAGACGCTACTTTTAAACGACCTATAAATTTGGTTAGAGGTATTTTCGACCACAAGAAGTCCATTTCTGCTGTCAAAACCTGCTAAATGTCTATGAGAGCCGAATTATGAGCTTTGAAACTTTTCATATGGATAAGCATTTTCATGTGAAATTCCAAATCGGCGGTATATACGCCACCGCGGTTTCATTCCTGTTCCCCAGCGGTTCACCTGTGCTGGTACAAAAATAAGAATATCTTGCGTATATTACGGGTGGATTTTTAATTCCATGTGAAAAAGCTTATCCATATGAAAAGTTTCAGATCTCATATCTCGGCTCTCATAGACATTTAGCAGGTTTTGACTGCAGAAATGGACTCACTGTGGTCGGAAACATCAATAAGGAAATTGATAGGTCGTTTGAAAGTAGCGAAAGTAGCGTCTTCAAAGACTTCCCTTGTAAGAAAAATGCAAAAATCAAGAAAGCATGCGTGATAATCGGTTGCATCACAAAACTGGCGTTTGGGTGAAAATACGAAGCACACTGAAAAGACCTCCAAACATTTATGCAACCTTATGGAGAATTCTAAACTCTTTTGTAACCTGTAAGTTCATATGAGACCTGTCACATGGTGCCAGAAAACGACAAAAGGTATCAAAATTCTACCGATTACCCGCTTTTTTTATTATGGTAGAACGTATTGGTATGTTACAATAAAGTTTTTTTCCAGAGGCAAAAGAGCGAGACATTCAAGCAAGAGCTCGAAATGAGTCCACCAGCTCGATGATTGTTCCAAGGGTTGCATTCCCATTGCAATCAATCAAAATGATGTGCCAGCAAATTGTAAATGGAATGGATCATTTGGAGAATCTCAAAGTTTACCACTTGGACCTGAAGACAGCAAACATTTACTTCACGGAAAACGAAGAATTTCAACTTGATTTCTCCGACAACTCGCATTCTCTGATTCAATTATCAGATGTTACAATTCAAATCGGAGATTTCGGAGTGTGTCGCTTTCATGAAGTCGATGGAGCTGCGACAGTACCAAGAATCGTGCAAACTCAATTCTACCGAGCTCCTGAAATTCTTCTAGGTAAGTGAATCGTTCTTACCGCTTCATAAACGAGAATTCCATGTTTCCAATAAACAGTTCACATGTTTCAGGACTGCCATACGATACAAAGGCAGACGTCTGGTCTTTCGGCGCTGTGGCTGCTGAATTGTACACCGGAGAGTTTTTGTTTCCCGGTGCGGTCGGCCCAGACTCAGAAGTTTCGCAGTTTCAAAAAATTCTGACGGTCACTAACACACGAATGCCGCGTGAGATGATGAAAAAACAGAAAAATATGGGTAAGCAGTTCAAACTAATGAGAAGAGAACCGGAAAACTAGACAACAACTATCATTTTGCAAATCTGAAAAATGTTTTTTCGAGTAGCTGGTTTTCATCAATTAGAGTTTCTTTTTAGATCATCAAGAATCGGTGGAAACGTCCATGCGTATCTGAAGAGATCTGCCTCATCTTCTTCTTCAACACAAGGACTTCTGCAACTGAAAAGATCGGATGAAGCAAAGGCTTTGATCTCAATGCTCACGTCTGTTCTCATTCTCAACCCGGACAGCCGCCCTTCATTCAAGAAGATCAAAAAGAACAAATTTCTAGTCTAAACCTCTCCTATATTCTACCTCCTACGGTACATATTTTTTCTTTATTTCTTGTTCCGAATTGCTTCTAAAGTTTTCTATTCTTTACACGAATACCTGTTATGATTCCTGTCTGACACTTAATTCTCCATTTTTCCATCCGTTTTCTGAAATACCAGTATTTTTACCCCATCTGCTGTCAAATCTTCTGATTCCTCATTCGAACACTTTTTAATGTTACAGCTTTCAATTTCCACTCAACCAGTTCCGTCTCATACATACCTTATTGATGTCTTATTTCTCTTTTCATAAAATTGTTTAGAGCAATGATAAACAGCTTTGTCGAAAAAAAAACTGGAAAGTCAAAATTAAAGAACATATATTTTTGATCAGAATCCATTGTATTTTAAAATAGAAAAATGCAGTGACAATTTTTCTAACTGATTTCCAATTATCGCAAATATTGAAAAGTTGACAGATCGCACATTTAGGCACGGCGTCAAACTTCTACATTTGCAATGCAAATTCAAATAAAATAGATCAATTTTGATTGAAAAAGTGGTATTTTCAATTTTTTACCCGCGAAATTAGTGTAAATAGAACTGAAACCGTTCCCTGATCTTGCAGGATAATGAGTGGGCGTTCCCGAAGATCAGTGGCGCGTCTTTTACGCGTCGGCAAAAAATGTCGGAAATTTTTTATTCCGATATTATTGTCGCAACAAAAAAGTTCCGACATTTTTTCCCCCTCGGTGTTTGCGGACTCAAGCCAAAATTTGATAATTTTGGCTTGAGTCCGCAAACACCGACGAGGAAAAAATGTCGGAACTTTTTAATTTCGATAATATGTGAAGAATTAATATTGATTTTCGATATTCTTACTCATTCAAAACGGTGTGTCAAATTATGGAACATATCATATGTTGCGCAGAAGAACGTTGAGAGCAACGGTAAATGACGAACACCCAAGAAAGAGTTGCTAAGTTTTTCACTTTCATTCACTTTTGGTCTTTGAGAAAAATCTATAGAGAGATGTGAATATTTTCGTAATAGTACGAAGGAATGATTTATACAAGCAACAGCCTTGTGATTTATAAAAGTAACGGAACATTTGCTAAATTTTACGTTATTCAAAATGTACAAGGGTTAATATATGAAAATTTATATAATATGTGAATTTTTCATAAATTATCTTAACTGTCACTCTCTATTTCACAGCCCGACTAGCACAACCTTGCTAGATAAGTATTTAACGTAAGATACCTTATATGGAAAAATTAATTTTGATTTTCGCGTTCCTTATCTCACGCAGAGAAATCTATCAGATGACTCATTTCCCCCTCTGTTATATTTTTTTGCGCGCACTTGTAAAAATGTGCCGAGCTAGTATAACAAAGATGACTTTTTAGGCAGTGATTCAACTGAAGAGAACCCAAAAGAGAGAAAGAAAGCAAAGTAAAGAAAAAGCTTCCTTCAAAAAGACCACAGAAGTTGCTGAAGACAGTAGTGAAGGCGGAACTGGGCTGGAACCAGCTTTAAAGTAGCTTTGAAAAACACTGTACCTTATCCGGAGAGGCCCTCAGGATCGGTTAGGTTTCAGCATTCTTGCAACTAGGCATATATAAAAATTGATTTTCTTTCAAAAAATTTTTCTTCAAAATAGTCGAATTTTTTACTTAGTCTCTGAATATCGATAAAAACTCAAGTACAAAAAGAATTTTTGACTATTGTTGAAAAAATGTCGAAAATATTCAAAACAATTTCTGAAAAAATAGTGCACATTTTTGACCGGTTCGGGCCTGGCCAAAAAGAAAAACAATAAGGAAACAGCTGAGTGTATGTGAATGAGAAGGGTATTAGGTCAGTGAAGGACACAGCTTCTCTTTCTTTTGTGTACGTTATTTACAATCGTTCTTGTGGGCAATAGATGTCTTATAATAGGAATCATTGTTCTCAGTAACACAAAAGTCAATAATAATTTCGGTCTTTGGGAAAAATCTATAGAGAGATGTGAATATTTTCGTAATAGTACGAAGGAATGATTTATACAAGCAACAGCCTAGTGATTTATAAAAGTAACGGAACATTTGCTAAATTTTACGTTATTCAAAATGTACAAGGGTTAATATATGAAAATTTATATAATATGTGAATTTTTCATAAATTATCTTAACTGTCACTCTCTATTTCACAGCCCGACTAGCACAACCTTGCTAGATAAGTATTTAACGTAGATACCTTATATGGAAAAATTAATTTTGATTTTCGCGTTCCTTATCTCACGCAGAACGCTGTGTCCAGATATGTGACATCTGTTGCGCAGAAGAGCGGTTGTAACAACGGAACACGCGGGAAAGAGCAGTTGAGTCTTTCAGTGACCCAGTCCCTTCTTATTCTCATCCACCCAGACAATCATTTTCCCGTCTCCTCATCTGCGTTTCAGTTATTCCAAAAAGTGCGCCACTTGAGAGAACTCAGATCACTCAGAGGTTTTAGGTGTCATCAATAGGCTTCGGAGTTTTGCAGATCCCCATTCATGCTCTCATTTATCGATTTTTCTTTTATGCCCATTGGCTTTGCAAGTTCTACCAATTTCCAAAGAAAACTAATTCTCTCAACTCGAAAGGAAGGGAGAATTATTTGTTTCCTTAGGAAGGGTAATCTAGTATGAGTAGACGGGCAACGCTTAAAAAGCGCATAGACTTTCATACAAAAAAGGTCCCGTCGCGACAGCCTCCCATGCTATGCGCGGGCCGGTCATCAGCTTCTCACTCTACGTGCCCGTTAACGAATTCTACGTGTCCGTTAACGTCATGATCAGTGGTTAATTTTTTTTATATATTAACCCTTGTACTTTTTGAATAACGTAAACTTTAGCAAATGTTCCGTTGCTTTTATAAATCATTCCTTCGTACTATTACGAAAATATTCACATTTCTCTATAGATTTTTCCCAAAGACCGAAATTATTATTGACTTTTGTGTTACTGAGAACAATGATTCCTATTATAAGACATCTATTGCCCACAAGAACGATTGTAAATAACGTACACAAAAGAAAGAGAAGCTGTGTCCTTCACTGACCTAATACCCTTCTCATTCACATACACTCAGCTGTTTCCTTATTGTTTTTCTTTTTGGCCAGGCCCGAACCGGTCAAAAATGTGCACTATTTTTTCAGAAATTGTTTTGAATATTTTCGACATTTTTTCAACAATAGTCAAAAATTCTTTTGTACTTGAGTTTTTATCGATATTCAGAGACTAAGTAAAAATTCGACTATTTTGAAGAAAAATTTTTTGAAAGAAATCAATTTTTATAATATGCCTAGTTGCAAGAATGCTGAAACCTAACCGATCCTGAGGGCCTCTCCGGATAAGGTACAGTGTTTTTCAAAGCTACTTTAAAGCTGGTTCCAGCCCAGTTCCGCCTTCACTACTGTCTTCAGCAACTTCTGTGGTCTTTTTGAAGGAAGCTTTTCTTTACTTTGCTTTCTTTCTCTCTTTTGGGTTCTCTTCAGTTGAATCACTGCCTAAAAAGTCATCTTTGTTATACTAGCTCGGCACATTTTTTACAAGTGCGCGCAAAAATATCAAACAGAGGGGGAAATGAGTCATCTGATAGATATCATAAGAATAGAGGAGAGAAAGAGAGAAAATGTCTTTCACGACCGCAGCCCCCTTCCTCTCCGTCCCATGTTTCTCAGTCAATTCATTCAAGACGTCTTATCGGAATAGATCGTCGAAATAATATTTTTTTATTACTGATTATTATGAATTCTAAAATTATATTATGCTGGTTAGAAGATGTAGAGGTAAGAGGAATTCAAGGAGATTATTTAAGCAAATTCAGAAAAATTCAAATTAATTGAAAAAAGTCATTTTCATATAATTTGATTTTTTCAATTGTATTTACTCTAATAGACCGGCACACTCCATAAACCGGTACTTCCAATTATTGACTGAAATTGAAGCATTGTTTTGAGGAGTGCTAAATTTTACGATAAATTTTTCAAAATAAAATCGATTTTTTTTGATTTTCTGTGAATATTGTCCAACCCTTTTTTTTGAAAACAATAATTTTCACAATCAAAATTGGTAATTTTGTAATTTTGTTTTGATTTTTTTTTCAAAATTAACTAGTTAATAACAGAAAAAGGGATTATTTGAAAAAAAACCTGCTGAAATTCCTCTAATTGACCGGCCTGCTTTCAGAAAGAATTTTGAAATTTTTAGAAGATTTTTCTTTGAAAAATGTCCAATGGCCTGCGGCTTCGATTTCTTCTTCCTCTCTCGAACTTGGACTTAACCATTTACCGTAAAAACTGTATTAGAGCGACATGTCGCTCTATTTTTCGTACAGGTTTTTGTTGTTGTTCTATTAGAAGCTGTCGTTTTATTCTTCAAACGAAGTTCTAAAAATCAGTCAGCTTCAAAAATCAGTCAGTCCTAAGGCAAAAATATACTCATTCCAAATTTTATCAGACTTTACAAGTGAATTTGAACTGAAATAGTAGCTTGTCAGAAGCTAAATGCCTGGAAAATTTCTGCAAATCATTTAAAAATTAATGTTTTTGACATTTTCTTTATTTTCTACAATGATTATTTAGGTCTAAAGTCTTATACGTGTATCTCAACCAGTTTTGTGTGCATCGACGAGATTTGAAAAGTATAAAAAAGGAAAATTTGACAAGGGACCTAGGATTCCTTATATCAAACAAACTTGACTTCACCGAACACTGGAGGAAAACAACAAACATGGCGAAGTTTTTAACAGCTCAGATTTTCAATCAGTACAATAGCAAGAAAATAAGATTGATGGTATTACTTTATAAGACTTTTATCCGGCCAGTGCTGGAGTATGGCACTAGTATAAGCTCCCCCATAAAAGTATCTGACGAAAAGCTAATTGAATCGGTTCAAAACTCCTTTACCAGAAGACTGTACAGTAGGCACATGGGCAAATACTTAAGACCAAGCGACCCGGGCTACAAAACCTCTATAGAACGCAACCAACTCTACGGGCTCTCTTCTCTGAAAGACAGGCGCCTGCAAATAGATAAAAAACTCATCGAAAAAATGATGAGTGGCAAAATAGATCTCAATACAGCCGATTTCTTCACACTATCACAAAACAATCGCACGCGCGCTAAGACTAGATTCGTTTGGAAGCGACCCAAAAACAAACTGCGAAGGAAATTCTTTGTCAACCGTACTCTAACTTATTTGACGCAACTTAACAGCACATCCAATGCACCCAAATGAAACCTCGTTTAAATGTATCCAATATAATTTAACTCGCCCTCACGATATTATGTTCCCCTCACTGCCTACGTGTTATTTATGTATTATGTGTACTGGTTCTATTTTATTTTTCACGACTGATAAGTCGTAATAAACAATTAACAATTAACAATAAGAAAGCTCGTACTTTTCTTTATTGACACCAAATATTGCAATTTCTTGAGACAATTATCAGTAGTTGATTTTTTTTCTTCAGGCAATCATCAGTAGTTGATCCTCAAATTTCAAAGCATATTCTAATTCCTTGCAAAATGTATCAAATGGTTCAATAAAAATCAACAAAAAACAGGAGAACCTTTTTGATATTTTTCCATTTATTTCGAAATTCACATTAGGGTCCCCCTTACGAAAGAAAATTTTTATCGAAAAAATATTTCAAGTTTTTCGCTGCAAAAACGTTCAAAATATTTAAAAAAAAAAGAATTTTTGGTGTTTTATCAATGTTCTCAACGTTTTTGCAGCGAAAAAGAGTTGAAAATTTTTTCGATAAAAATTTTCTTTCGTAAGGGGGGATCCTTATGTGAATTTCGAAATAAATCGAAATATCTCAAAAAGGTTCTCCTGTTTTTGATAATTTTTATTGAACCATATGATACATTTTGCGAGGAATTAGAATGTGCTTTGAAATTAAAGGACTTCTGTACAAATTATTGATGAAAACGGAAAAAAATTGGATGAACAAAAAAAAAACGAAATCCGTTCAGACACATTTCTGAAATCTTATATTTTGTGAGTGACTTATTCCAAGTGTTTTATCAATATTCCAACTATTTCGGAACTAATTTTTTTGGGATATTTTTTCCAAAAAAACATTTTCGTAAGGGGGGACCCTTATGTGATTTTTGAAAAAATCGCTGTAAAAAGAGCTTGGATTGAAACAACTTTTTGCAACTGTGCCAAGAGGAATCCTTGTCTTACAGAGAACGCCTCTTATATAACAAAAATATACCTTATGTTAGAGTCATTCCATAGATACTATCTAAACGTTGAGCAGCAAAATTAATAGTGAATGTTTTGTTGGTTACCACTCCTTTGATCCTTATTTTACTCCAATCCATCTCATCAGGATTTTCATTATTATTTTTTATGTTTTCTCACCGAGAGCAATTTATGATGACGAAAAGTTTGTACAACTTTCCACTTTGAACTCTTACTCTAGTACAAATTCAAAAACATTTACTTCAGAAATTTTTCCTAAAGACCGCAATTGATATTGATTTTGGGTTTTTTATCTCACTCAAAACGGTCCGTCAAACTATAAGACATCTATTGCACATACGAAAGGTGAGAGCGGTTGTAAATTACGAACGCGAGGGACAGAGCAGCTGAGACTGTCGGTGACCCAGTCCTTTTTTACTCTCATTCACCTAATCATTTTCCCTTCTGTCGTTCCAAAACTGTCTCTTGACTGCACTCAAAATAGATCCCACAGAGGTTAGACAGCAGAATCAATAGTGAGGTTTTTATAAATCTAACTCTGATTCTTTTTTCACACAATCCGATCCATCCAATAGTCTGATTTTTCTATTCCGTCAAGAACAATTAATGATTAGCGATAACTTGTTAAATTTTAAATTTGCTTATTAATCCGAATGCTTTTTAGTAGTATCCAAATTAGCGATTCTCACAAAACACCTTTGCTCTCATTAAAATTCCTTTCTAACTTCAAAATACAATCTAGTTAGATAAGTTTAATAGGTACAGAACTTGAAATACCTTATATGGAAAAATTAGTATAGGTTTTTATGAGTTTTTTATCTCACTCAGAACGCTGTGTTCAAACATGCGACATCTGTTGCGCAGAAGAACGCGCGGGTAAGAGCAGTTCAGTCTTTCAATTACTCATTCCCTTCTAATTCCCATCCACCCAGTCATTTTCCTTCTCTTGATTTTCCATTCAGTCCGTCCAAAACTGTGTTTCTCAAAAAATCAATACATATGGCAATCAAGACGCGCGGTATACAACCTCTCCATTCCACGGAGAGACGAAAAATGAACAGTCATTGTTTCCCACTGTGGTTACTCACCTTCCCCTTACTTTACTTTATACTCTAGCTGCATTTCTTTTCTAACAGCTCTAGTTATCAATTGTTCTTCAAATGTTCCTATTACAGAAATTTACAGTGAGTCATGGACCAGGTTCAACGAAGAAACCTTAGATCAGATGAAAGGAAAAGAAGAGCGGACAAAAGTAAACGAGGGGAGGAAATATCCCAACAAACTGATGATGACTCTGGGCAAGAAGAAGTGGAAGTACGTATAACGCGTGCCATGCACAAAAAATGAAGTTGGAGCTAGAAAACCGTCGTCGTGAGATCAAAATGCTGGCTCAACAACAGAAAATGGAATCGGAGCAGCCGAGTGAGAGGAAGCAGGACGTGCCGAGTAGTTCAGCAGTTATTGGAATTGTAGAAGCAAGACGTAAGTTATTTTTAAATATTTCAGTGTTTTATGAGGATTTCCAATTTGTTCTAAGTGATTTCAATTAAAAACTGGCGTCGATTTTCTATTCTTGGCCCAAAAATCAACTTTAGAAAATAACAATTGAAATTTATAATCTTTTCAGAATCGAATCAGGAGAGAGAACAAAACGAAGATCTGTTTGATACTTCATTCACAATTGATGAACTAGAAGCTGTTGATGCTTGTTTGTATCATTTGGTGGAAACCGTTTTGAGACAGACTCATGTTGACCTTCCAACTGAAAAAGTTGAGTATTCTCATGATCCACTGGAGGACCACAAGAATTATTTCAGTAAGTTTAAATTAAATTCCAGCCTTTTGAAAGCTTGATGATAATTATTTCAATTGCGTAAACCGCTATGATTTCAGGATTTGGTCCAATCACAAAAGAAGAACATGATTTCAATGAATTGGCTAGAAAGGAGAAAGAGATGGATTTGGATATTATAATACTGCCACTCCTCCTCGAAACACTTCACAACAGAAAATTCAAGAAGAAGTTCTAAAAGTTAAGAATGTAAATGCATCGAATGTCGAACGAAGATCGGACACTCTACCAACCGATGTGAGCTTGAGAAGCGACAAGAAGAAAGTTCAACAACAAAAAGGAGAACCGATTTCTGTCCCATCAGTTCAAGAAATCGACAGCGATTTCGAGAATAAAGATTTTTCAATTGAGATGGATATGGCCCATACTCCCAGGGGGCATTGGAACAGGGGGCATCGTGCTCATAGGGGGCATTCACTCAGAGGGGTCATTGAATCTTAGGGGGCATTTCACTCATACTCTTAGGGGTCATTTTCTATGCTCATAGGGGACATTGACCCTCATTCTCAGAGGGGTCATCGATATACTCAGAGGGGGCATCAGTTTTTTCAGAGGAGTGTCAGGATAGTTGATATTCAAGTTGAACAAGGATAGTTTTCGATAATTGAATGGTCAGATAAACTTGTTA